>NW_025952002.1:0-21000 GCF_023119035.1 Salvia hispanica
TGAAACCTAAAACATGCTTTTCTACGGAGCAGAAATAATGCCTAATTAATTCTCCAAAGATGAAGATGGCTAGCAATTTCTCCACGTGACGCTTTGAATACTAGACCACGAGATCTCTCTCTGGTTCCCAAACTGTACTCCGATATCTGTGTGGGCTGATCTCACCAGAATACTAGGACTTAAATAAAGAGAGACAGAAAAACTACTTATAAGAAGGGAGGGAAATTCGATCAGCTCAATATGAGGGGGCGAAATTTTTGAAAATTTTAAGAATAAAAATTGTGATTATTTCTGTCTCCTTTATTCTCCTATTTATATTAAGTTCCTTTTGGGCCCAGACAGGGATCTATGGAAGGTTTTGGATATGGGCTCATCCAATTTACTTTTTACTAATTAAATTGAACTCACAATTTAATATAAGCTTAATTGGAATATTACGAGCAGCCACTACAGAAGTAATATTGAACTCTCCCCATCCAAATCCGAAATTATAAGTAATCCGGGTTTCCGTTTTAACTTTCATTTCCCGCGCTTAAGATAAAAATGTCCATTAATTAATTAATGTCTGCTATGGACTTAATTAATTAACTTCTTATTAATTCCAAGAGTGGACTTAGCATGAAACACTTATTTATTATTCATAGAGTAATCAAACTCCAACTAGCTAGGTTCCGAATAATAAAACCTTGTTTCGCGCTCCTCTTGAGGACATTATCAAACGAGACTCTCCTCGCGCACGATTCAATATAATAGCAATCCTAGCACCGCTAGATATTAATCACCACTACCCAATATATCAGGATTATTGGGTTACGAAAAACCCGCACCATTTGATAAGTCAAAGTAATGCATAATCAATACCGTATGCTCAATGCTAACCTACATTGATTAAGAAACAAATATTTATCAAGACCTCGCCTTTCAGTAGATAGCCTAAGGACAAGTCTTGCTGTTAGATCCGTTCAGTGCTATACCACACCAATGTCATCTTATTTCAGTAAGGCTTAGAAATATGCGGACTGACATTGCAACCTTTCTCGATGGATAGTCTAATTCCATCTAGGTTGTGAAATTCTTCTTTTTCTTTGTTTAGGACTGACCGTGTTACCTTAAAGTGGACGCCGCCCACAACCGGTCTACTAAAACAAAGACTTAGACCTTGTTAAGTTAACTTATACATTTAAACATGCAATTAACATCCATTAAATGTAAAACATAACAACATTATGACAAAAATAATATGTTTTATTCCTTGGAAAATAAAATAAGAGTTTTACAGTATTCAATCACTCGAAACGTGATTTCTAGTATACAAACTCTAACATGCCTATTGCCATTGTGGATGCTCTAAATAGTAGATAAAATATCGACATAAGGATAATATCGGCATTATGTTATCATACGATAATTTTCATGGTGTTTTTTATATCAACATAGTGTATTACAAATATCAACAATATGACATGAGAATATCAACACAAGTACAAGAAAATATCAATACAGTTTTATTGATATTTTACCTACACTATATTGAGATTTTGCATACACTATATTGAGATTTTTTTTGTATTTATTGATCAAATTTGCTTATCAACATGTACGAAAATTGAAATATAATTTATCAAATTTCATCACACGAACATCGTCGAAACATATGCAATTGAAATCTCGTTGAAATCGTTACAAAATTATCTTTAATTTGATAAATTTTTTGTGAAAAAATAATTTAAATCGAGTGAGTTATGTAAATTTAAAGTTTTGAGATGATTTTGATGGGTAAGAATTGACATTAATACCTTTTAAATTTATTTAAATAATTTTTTTAATTTAAAATATAATCCATGTGGCATTATTTCCTAATCTAATGGCTAAGATTTTATCTTAATTTGTGATCGTTAATTAGTTAGCAATTGATCACTCCCCCTCATATTTCTATATACCATCTAAGGGGTGATCAATTGCTAACTAATTACGAATCACAAATTACGACCGTTTTAGGGCGACAGTTTTGAGGGAAATCAGAGAGAAAAGAGGGAAGAAGAAGGGAGGAGGATCTGGCATCCAATCTTCATCATCTCGGAGACGGACTACCACTGACTACCGGAGAACACCATTAATCTTATGGTTTTTCTTCTTTAGCATGTGGGGCTAGTTTGTCTTCATTGCTCCTAACACCAGTAGGATGAATTGATTGTAGAGATTTTATATTTAATCATTCGCTTTGGTTTTCGTCAATGGTTTGTATTTTATATATGTTATGTTTTTATGCATCTAATGTAGTATATTATTTGTCTCTTTCTAATGTCTCTTCAACTTGGAAATTGGATGATAACATAGATGAAAAACTTATGAATTTTACCTTGTTAAGAGAAAAATGCATAAGTGAATATTGATGTAAAAAAAGTCTTCAAAGTTGAATTAATACTTACTACACTTCCGTGTGAGTTTAGTTTGATGAGAAGATGTTATGTGTTAAGTGTTCAGCTAACCATAATATTTGTCGGTTTTGAGAAGTTAGTCTAGTATTTATTGCGCTTCCGCGGGAATAATAGTCTAATGAGTAGGTACTTTTGGCTATGTGTTCAGCTAGCACTAGTACTATAATTCTTTAAGTATGTTCAATACTTTTAGCTAGAGTGTAAAATTGATACATCGTTCTCAATAGCTTATGAACTTGAATATAGAATCAATACAATAGTGATTCATCTGAATGTTGTTTTCACTACAAACTATCTGTTTAGATTATTTGTCTATGATCTAAATCTGTAGAATTTTAGGGATGTGTTAGTGATGTAAATTTTTCGAGCTTTTATATCGCTGAACTAATAAAACATAAGTATATCAAAAAGCTCTAAAATTACAACCTTTCTGCAAGAGTACAGATTTAGTTGTAGTAAAGAGTGTCGAACCACAAGGAGACGTATGATTATTTAACAAGGTTTGACAAGATTTATAAACTAAATTTAAAAACTAAAGTAAGAAAATAGAGAAACTCAAGAGATAAAGAAGATTGCTCCAAACAACATTCAGATGAATCACTATTGTATTGATTCTATATTCAAGTTCATAAGCTATTGAGAACGATGTATCAATTTTACACTCTAGCTAAAAGTATTGAACATACTTAAAAAATTATTTGTCTATGATCTAAATCTGAATGTTGTTTTCACTAACTCCATGTTAGGAAAGTCTTGGAGAGAAATTAGGTATAATCATGCGCCGTCCGATTCCAGCGGGCATTTGGGCAACTTCCGGCGGTCGCTGCGAATTCTTTCGGAGCTCTCTGGACTACTACGAGCAGTCGCTGGACCTGTTCCTCTTTCATGCAAGAATTTCAAGACGGGCTGCTGCAGGAATAACGGTCGATGGGCGCCAGCGGCCGCTGAGTACGGTCCAACGAACCGCTGGCTGGCTCGAATGCTCCAGATTTCAAACTTTGACTTTTAACTATCTTTTTAGGCTCTATTTTGCACATTTCTCACAAAACACGTCAAAATACCAAAATAGTTAAAATATGCAAATGATGGACATGTAATGCAATTTTGACACTCAAAACGGACCAAATAATGGCCTCAAAACAATTCAAAATTTTTGCGTATCAGTTACCAATTCTGATCTAATATGTGGATCATCACTCAATTCCCTCACATACATAAATCACGCATTCATTGTTTGTCAAAAAATCCGAAGCATTATCGTATAAAATTGAACAAAGTTAAATGAAGTCTTAGATATCAAAATCTGAAATTTATATAAACCTAAAGAGTTACTTTCAATCCATAGAATTCATGCATTTTAGCTGCCAAAAACAAAATGGCACAAATCATGATTAAAGTACTAGACATGAAAGCATAACTAGATAAAATCTAAATGTTGATCCTAAAGTTCTCGGTCTTCTGTTGCCTTCAGGATGGATGATGGATGATGGATGAAAGAGAAAGATGAAATATAAATGTGATTTATAAGACTAGATCTTGAATTCTAGACCTCTTCGATTATACATTATGGAGAGTGTTTGTATACTTAGAGACTCATTCTCTGATTAGGGTTCAGCACATTTGCCGTAGAATCTCAGCGGACTACTGGCATGGTGTCAGCAGGTTGCTGACTACTCATCGGCACTCTCGGAATAGACTCGGCGGACCGTTGGGTGAGAGGCTGGCTCTGGTGCATTTTGCAACGGGCCACTGGCGCTCTCAGCGATCGTTGACTTTGGGTCAGCAGACTGCTGAATTGCTCCAGTGAGTCTAAACTTTAGTTTCAGTCATTTTGTACTTTTTTCTATATTTTTTTAGAGTGAACTGCATTAAAGGGCCCTAACTTTTCGGTTTGTAACACCGGTGATCCCTAATAAAAAAAAATCCTACCACAGGGGTCTAACAAAATACTCCCTCCGTCCCATGTTATTTGAGGCATTTCTTTTCGGCACGAGATTTAAGAAAGTTGTGTTTAGTGAGTTAAATAAAGTAGAGGAGAGAGTAAAGTAAAAGAAATAAAGTAGGTGAAATTAAATGTTTTATTTTTAGCCAAAAATAGAAATGACTCAACTAACTTAGGACAATCCAAAAAGGAAATACGACTCAAGTAACTTGAGACGGAGGGAGTGTACAATCACAAACAAGGTTTTTTCGGATGATAACACCGTCAGGCCCTAAAAAGACATTCTTGCCTATTTACTGATGCCGCCTCTGCAGATAGTCTGCATGCACCTGACACCCTACCAATGATGTGACTGAAATGTCATGTCTTCTCTCCTCTTTTCCGCAAAATAAGGCAACGCATCGTTTCCCATAAAGCAAACATTCAGGTGTGGGCCCCTTCCACCAGCGCCAAAGCCGCACCCCAACCCCAACCTCTTTTCACCCCTCTAGCCCACGCTTCACCTTTCGTTTCGTGCCACATTAAAAATAACCAATCCAATTTTATAATTATGTATATTAAATTATCCATTAACTATTATTCGAACTACAAAAAGGAATTTCACTTTTATCTTGTTGCATCACATTTGGGGTGTGATAGAAGATATAGGCTTCCGTGTGCTGAAATATCATCATGGGCATTTTATAAATATATATAGGTACGTTGGAAAAGAAATTTTCTGACATGGGTAGACAATAAAAAATTATTATTACATCAATTGATTAATTACTTAATCTAGATTTGTATACCTATTTATATTTATTATGCTCTTGTCATAATAATCTAGTCTCACCACAAAAGATTTTCCATACTTTTAAACCTTTTTTTTTTTTTCAATTTACAAATTTTAATTGAACTATATACCTACCATAGTTTAAGAATTAAGTGGCATCTTTATTCCACTCACAAATAACTTTTCCACTAGTTATGTTAATTGAATTATTAAAATTCATGTCAATAAAAAGATGAAAAATAGTATTAGTATCATAAAGTAAGCGAGCTACTGAACGAGTAGTTATATGGAGTATATCAATTTTTAAAAATCGGATCGGATCGACCGGTTCGGCCGCAAACCGGTAGGTGGTCCGATCTGGTTTGCCCTATAGAACCAGTGACATGTTCAACCGCCATGAACCGCCGAAACCGGCCGGCCGGACCGGGAACCGAAAACCAGTTTAAATGCTTTTCAAAATTTAATTTTAAAATTTCAGCCTTGATAGGTGTCGAACTCAAGACCTCATGGTAAACTTACCAACAATTCTACCACTACACCACAAAAACTTCTTGATAGATATATGAGCATAAGTTAGTTTTATATATTAAACACGAAATATTTTATCTATATAAACTAATAATTCGTGTTAAATAGCAAAGTAATTAGTAGTGATATTTAATTATCATCCACTTTATTTATGTATCACTAACTGCTTGTTTTTATTATTATTTGTATAATACGTATATTATAATTATGTGATTAACTATACTTAAAGTGTACAACTATTTGATTATATACTATTTACTCAATATATATTTTTAATTCATGTTTATTAATATATCTTTATGTATAATATTATTTTGCTGCATTAATTTTTGAAAATAATACTATGATCTTATTTATTTTTATACATAAACTATTAAAATATTTTATTTACAATAACTTACTAGTAGTATAATTTATATATTTAATCATATTTATTAATAAAATAATTAATAAAATTCTATCATTCACTAAACTTTTATAGGTGGAGGTGTAATGTTTTTGGGATATACTAAAAATATTTGGTATATTATTTAATTATATATATACATTTATAATAGTATAACGGTTCGACCAGTGATTAAACCGGTTGGACCGGTTGAACCATGAATCAGTAGCTTCGCCGGTTCGCCGGCCGATCCGATTTTTAAAACATCGGAGTATATAGTATTTGGTATTATGATGAATATGTCTTACTCCATCTAATTATATTTATTGATAATAAGTAGCGTCAAAACAAGTACAGTAGTATAAATATGGGGAGCGTTGAGTTACAATCAATACAATCTTTATCAATATATTATGCATTTGTAGGTCCTAAAAAAAGAGAAATGCTATTGCCATTGTCAATGGCATAATTAGAGCTCCACCTTGTAAATCTTAATGGCTGGGTAATGTATGCTAACGCATAATTATTCTAATATCTATACCATTACTTTATGTTGATATGATTATTATGGTGAATAATTACGAGCATTATAATAAAATGGATAAGGCTAATCAAGATTAGTGGGTGGACGTGAGGACGTCCAAATTTTGTTGGTGAAAGTACGATTTATTTTTAAGTATATACACTAATGGGTGGTGTATACAGGTAAAATACGTATTGTGATTTAACAGACATAAATCCAATGTTGCATCAAATGTAAAACACAAAAACAGAGAGAAATTGATTAAAAGAACTTCTCTTATTAGATAGAAAATTTACTATAAATAGCTGTATGATTTTTGACATCTCTAATTACACACCAGCTTGAAGTCACAGAGTAGGTGTGCAGAGTTCTGCAGGTTTGAGGGATAACGAGATAAAATTGCCTTTCAAGTCATTTGGGCACTTTCGTCCGAAAAATGGCAAAATATGCAGGGTTTGTGATTTTATATTTTGTTAGACCCTTATGATGGAATTTTTTTTGTTAGGGGTCATTGATGTTACAAGCCGAAAAGTTAGGGCCCTTTTATGCAGTTTACTCATTTTTTTATAGCATTACTCAAAAAACAAGCCAATAAATCAAAATATACGCAATATATATTCACATGTGTTGTAATAAAATTGACCCAAATCTAGGTCCTAAGCTTGTAATTCTGTGTTTATCAGGGCCCATACCCGACTACAATGGTTATTGGCTAAACACTAATCGACCTTATAAATAACCATTTCAGTAATTAAGTAGTCCTACTAAAAATCACTAAAACTATTGGATCATCATGAACAGGAAAAATGGATGATTAGGCTAAAACAGATGACCTAGTTTCTATATTTAAAAAAAACAATAATCTCCTTTACTAGGTTTTCATTACCTTTTTGTTCCAATCCTCTTTTGTAGAGTAATATTTAAATATCTTGGTATTGAAAATGTCCACAAAGTTTAGTGGCTTAGATCCGGTCCATGGGCACCGTAGTGGCTTCAGTGGCGGATCCAAGATCCGGAAATAGAGGGGGCGGAATATATAGTATTAGCTTAATTTAGTGCGGACATGGCTATTTTTTTCGTTGTTCGGGACGACGTCGGAGGCAAACGGAGAGGTCGGACATGGTAATTTTCAGTCCCAATAAGGAAAAATTAGTCGCACGGAGGGGCGACCGCCCCCTCCTGCTCCCCCGCCACTAAGTGGCTTAGTCTGATGGAACTGATGGATTATAGTAAATAATGAGTAAAGTACTATTTTGATATATATGGACGAAAAATGAAGTTGGACTAGATCTTCCACTTTTGAATATCTAGTCCTAAACAAATGAAATCGTCATCGGATCGGTACTCTTTTGACAGTTCGTCAAAATACGGTCAACGAACGATTACTGAAATTTTGACTAATTTAGTTAAAATGTCACTAATCGCCTGTTGACCGATAATTTTTTATGGAATTGTAAAAAAGGACCGATCTGACGACGGTTTTATTTATTTAGGATTCTATTTTTAAAAAGTGAATATTATGAACTATATTTTGACTGTATGTTTAAAATCAAATTCGTACTTTATTCATAAATAATTCAATTTTGTATGATGCATAGTGTTCTAGATTGATTACCGAACTGATTGAGGGCAAGTATCACATGCTTTTCCTCTATTCAAAATAATGCTTGTTATTGATTTCATTTTATTCTACTTTTTGGTTACGCATTGTGGTCAAAATTTTAAGGTTTTGTTGCGGAAGTTTCTTTTTCCTTATCTAGAAAGAAGGGAAAAGCATAGAAGTCACCATCATAAACCTGCGTCACGCATTACCTCATTATTTGACTAAAGAATCCACTAAGAGTGTCCATAGTGGGAGGGCCGCGGCCCTTGGCCCGGGCTTGGGTAGGGCGCGATCCCCCACTACTGAGCCGAGAGGAGGACGCGGCCTGGGGGGGTGAACAAGCGATGGCCGAGCTCTCGGCCAGGCCGAGGCTCCTGGGCACGCGGCTCGGCCCGCCACTGCAAGGGCCGAGAGCCGCGGCCCTTGGTCAGATTTTTTTTTTTTTCGAAATTGTATTTATAAATACTATATTCATCCCATTTTTTTTTATCTTTCTCAATTCTAAACCCTAAAATTTCAATCTCTACCATTTTCAAAGTCTACAAAATGCAAGTATGCATTTTTAATTATTATAAGCATATAATTTTTATTCTAGTAATATTAAAATATAACAAAAATGTATGAAAATAATTTTAATTGTTGAAATATAAAAAAAAATGGTGGCCCGAAGAGCCACCATTGTGGTGGTCAAGTTTTCATGGGCAAGGCCAAGTTTGTTGGGCATGCCCAAGAAATGGTGGCTTGGGCATGTTCAAGAGGGCCACCATTATGGATACCCTAAGTACCTCACTTTCTGTTAATATTTCACAATGAACTCCCCAAACGTTGTACGGCGGTCATGGACATTTATTTCAAAAATATGTTTTTATAGTCAATCTTTGGAATGGTGATTGTTCTTTATATTCTCTCGTTACAAGTCCCAATTGAGTTCGTCATGAGTTTTAAAAAATATAAATGAAAATAAGTAAGAAAAGATAGTGGAATGAGAGACTCATTTTTATATATTAATTTTATAATAGAATGTAAGTGGAATGAATTAGTAAAAAATGAGGTGTACCTACCATTTATAGTAAAAATGAATCGAAACTCTTAATAATAAATGGAGAAAAATAATAAATTAGGACTTCTAATGATGGACGGAAGAAGTCCGTGGATAATAAATGTATATAGCCTCCATGAAAGGCTAGCAAAATAATTCCTTCGTATAGGACCGTCTCATGCAAAGGATATAATACTCCACATGAAATATTTTTTACACCTATCTAAATATAGTCAATAAGTAATAAATGTATAAATTTAATTCGGTGTACTCTCTCTTTTACTTCTCATGCAAAATAGTTGTACTCTCTTTTTTAGTTCGTCACTAATAAAATAACACAAATTCTATTTTTAAATAACTCTCTTTAAATGATGTACCCAATCATTTTATTTTTTCAATCACTATTTAATATTCACACTAATTTTTTTCTTTTCAAATTAAAAACATTGACCAGCAACTTTTATATCTCATAGCAATTAAACAATTGTGTAATTTTAGTCAAGTCGGAGGGAGTAGTAATATTTATGTTGTTTTGAGGAAGCTTTGATGGATGAAAATGTTTAACTTGATTTGCTGAAGCAATGGAAAGATAATGCATCTCGCTCTAAAGAACTTGCTAGATTGGCACGCGGTGTGTTTAGCATTTATTTCCTCGGTCTAATAAGAGTATGTATTTTTTGTTGGATACGGATTTTAATGCATAATTGGTATAGTACGAGAGAGACAGAAAGAAAAAGTAATTGAAGAATTGTTAGTAGAGAATGAATCTTATCTCATTAGAGATAAAAGAGTTTCTAAAATTAGAAATTAAAATACATACGCTTGTTAAACGGACTAAAAAGAAAAAAAAAAGTGTACACCTTGTGGACAAAAGGAGTATATAACAATAATATCCGTTTAGTATTGAAGCGCATATTTTGAATAAATACAAAAATATGCTCATTCCTGATAAAGTGCAGGTTTTCATTTTTACAGGTAATTAGTTGCGTGGTTATTCTAATATAAGTTTTTAATTTTGCTTGAAATCTTATATTTCAAAAACTATAATGGGACGGTCCAAAAAGGAAATGTAGCACTTATAATGGGATGATTCAAAAAGGAATACACCTCACTTATAATATGACAGAGGAAGTATAAAATTAAAGATTATTTTTTTAGTTATTTTATATTACCCCCTCTGTCTCATAAAAATATGAGTAATAATGTAGGTCTTCATATTCATTAATAATACTTTAATCATTTCCCTCTTATCTCTTACTCTATCAGTTGTGCATTAATTCTCATGTTATTTCAATTATTTATATTTTTGTAGGATGAATGGAGAATAAGAATAGGCAATAAAGTGACAAATTAGATGTCAAATATACAAAACATAATTAATTAGTTACGACTATATCCAACCCATCGGATGGCCTATCAGGTCAATCCTACTAAGATCGACCTCAAATTGTAATTTTTATATAATTAGAAATTTCATATGAATTGCAGGCAACTGTACTGACATTCATAGCTTTATATCAAGTTCAGTCACATTTTTGAAAGAACAATCATGAAACAAATTTGTTATTTTAGTAGATAGAAGCCGATGGCAACCTTTCCCTACATATCAAATTTCTATTTGAGGATTTAATATTAGAAAAACGAATACAGTCATCAATCTTTTCCAAATACCTTGTATATACACATATTCCAAAGGTTTCTCTATCATATTTTAATACTCCTTACGTGTATAAAACAGACCCATTACATTTCCCTAGTCACCTAAGGCTGCGCACGTGACAATTATCATATGTCATATTTCTCTTTCAATGTCAAAAGCAATCATATCCTATGTATATAAGGTAAAACTAAATATAAATAAAGTTAATAACCAAACATTTAGTTTTATATTTTAAAAAATAAAAATAGCTTTAAAGATAGAATAAAATAATTAAATAAATAGATATTTTTAGCTTAAAGTACATGTAACTATTATTCCATCCGTTACCTAAAAATAGAAATTTTTGAAACACCACGAGTTTTAATATTAAAAAATGTAAAAGAAAGATAGAAAGAAAAATGTATTAGTGAAAAATGGATCCGATCTTATTGGAGAGAAAAAATAATTTAATTAGAAAGTTTTTACATTTAACGACGAATTTAAAAAAAAATAGTTATTACTTTTAAGGAATATTGGAGACAGTACTATTATATAAGAAGGTCAAATCAATATCAAAAAAAGTTTTGTGATGATGGATAATAATTTAAGTGTGGATAAACAGAAACTGTCGATAATTACTTACATATTTAATCAAATAAAATATCATACTGTCTAAATTTAGTTATATATTTGATCAAATAAAATATCATACATGGTTGCATAGAAACCTATGAGCTTGCGGGTCATCCAAGGACCTTTACAGAAACTTCTATTTATTCCATTTTCCTCCAACCTTCCTATCTCTTAATCAAGCCGAATATTTTCCATTTTCTTCATTTTTTTCAATCTTCATCAATTTCCAAGAAACATCCTTTTGTGGATTGCCTCTTTACATCCACACATAGTTAGATACCTATATATATATGTATGCCAACTACTAATCCTATAATACTTCAAACAATATCTTTGTCCCATCAATCATCAAAGTCCCTCAAAAAATAAATTTCCCTATAAAGAAATGAACTGCAATGATCAAAGCATCCCAAGATTGGTGAGGAGCCTCAAGAAAGGTTACAAAGGCAAGAAAAAGAAGAGTGACCAACTCAAAGTAGTTTACATTTCTAGCCCCATGAAGGTCAAGACGAGCGCCTCGAGATTTAGGTCACTTGTGCAAGAACTAACAGGTAAAAATTCCGATGTGTCTCAATACATGGATGAGAACACGGATTATTTGGCGAAAGACTTCTATCATGAGATTGATTGTGATGATCAATCTCCGGCCAAGGAGACGAACGACGGTCAATACCGGACTTATTCGTCGGTATCTACCGAAGATACCCCTACAAGCTCTGACTCCTTTCAAGAGCAGATGGACATTAGTGTGTTCACTTCTCAAATGAGAGAGGAATTTCAAGGGGTGTTTTCGTCCAATTCGTTTTATGACCCTTCGCAACTTGATGTTCTTGGAAGCTTCGATGAATTGCTATGAATTTATTTTTGTAGTGTTTATATAGGCCATGGTCTTATTAACACTTCATTTGTATTTTTTCCTATCTTTGTATCATATGTTTATATTACAATCTTGTAGGAAATATTGCTTAGCATAGTATTTATTTATTATGGATAGGGTACTTGGATTAGGTGTTTTTATATTGAGACATGAATAATACCTAATTTCTAGTTATATCAAGAATCACGGAGTATCTTTTTAACGTTAGTTGTGTGTGCGCGCCTGTTGTGGTCTTCGTGCTCGTGCATATGCAATCCAACGTATATAGGGTATAGATCCTCTTATATTGCCTATGATTGTAATAAAATAATAACCCATATCTGCAATAATGATTAACAATATAATTTGGACCATATAATCTTAGGATCTAGTGACTACTATTAATCCCTTTTTTTATTTTTAAATGAAATGACATTTTTTATATTTGAATATAAGATCCCAAACTGTTATTCTTCTCTACTAAAATATTTTTAAATTTTAAATTTCACAGAACTTTTTTTAATTTTTTGATATTGTAACACAGGAACAATGATATATTTTTTTTTTTTTGTGATAACAATATCACGTTTCTTAACAAAATGAGAATGAGTTCGATGCAGAATGATATTGCTCAATAAAGAAAACGATACTAAGTTCCATACAAAACCAATAATTGAATGGGTTAATGATCAATATAATCATAACGTTTGATCAAAATCTGATTTATCCCACACCTGTCCAAAAATTTTGAATGACAAATCATAATATTTCAAAATTCTCAATTGTCTCATGTGATCAAATTTGTGCTATTATATTCAGTTTCTTGAGCTCAAAATTACGTCATATAATAATCTACATTGTCTGATGCTCCTCAACCGTTGAGGGTATACACAAGAGGTCCCCTGTAAGATATCTACTCATACATGGGAAGAAGAGGAAACTGTCATTCTTACTTTCAAGTTAATTCCAGTTTAATTTAGTGATCTTGATTCTTCACAATCACAAGGTTGACGAATTGCTCTCATATCATTGCTATGCTCATATACATTTATGTCATTATTCATCCAACATCGAAATATGTATGCACCAATTTAGCATCAAATTTGCCTCCAAAACAATTATTATGTGACAATTGAGAAATTTTTGAAACTTCTTAAGTTATCATTCACTTTTGAAAGCGTGGGATAAACTAGAATTTGACTAGACTTTATAATTTTATAGGCAAAAACTATAACTAATTTTGTGGCCATTTGATGTAAATACGATAACTGCCATTATCAATATCAAAGAAAAGCATGTATCTCAATTGATAAGATGTTTAGGAATATTTATCTCAACTGATTAGATATTTGAAATGGAATATGAATAAGCATTCCATCATGAATAATCCTTTTATCATTACTTCAATTACCAGATACTCCATATTACAAGGTCGTATTAGAATGTAAATCATAGTAAAGTTTCAATTATTGTCGCAATCTGCAAATGATACTGCACGCTATTTCAACACCACATTAATCAATATACAATTCTCATAAATTCCAATGACAACGAACACACATCAACGTAGCCATTGAGGAATAACACTTTGATGGCTTAGACAATATTTAAATGACATAGCAAAGGCAAACGAAACAACACAGATTGATGTTAATAGCAGTCTATTTTCAGATGCACAACAAGCATGTGTTGACAGACTATGCGGACTTACTTTTGAGACGGAGCGTGAACCCGTGTAAGGATAAGAGAAGCGCCTTCAGCTTTTCCTTGGTTAATTCGTCATGCAAGTTGCCATCGCTATCGAATTTAGCAGGAGACTCAAACGCATTGAGGAAGAACTCGGGTTTGTTGACGAAGTGAAGATCAATGTAAACGCCTACCTGACGGAGGTGATACTGAGATCGGCCTCCACCAAAACCTCCTCCAGCGCTCACAATTGCAGCAGTTTTATCAGCCCAAACATTTGGGGGCCGAGATGCCCAGTCAATCGCATTTTTCAGAGGTCCTAAGCCAATCAAAAACAAAACGCAGGTATTGTTCATACTGATGTATTCAAGTGCTGACTAGAGGCATGGCAAATTAAATGTTGAATACACACATACACAACATATGACAGGTGAGCATGATTATTCATAGTGATCATTTCCTACTCAATAGAAGGGAGATATCGGTGTAACATTTTACCATATAATGCCATTATTCGGCTTTCTACCTAATGGGAACATAAAGGCAACAACATTTTCCAAAATCATAACAACACCTCATAAAATTTCAAATTTGAAACCTTATGTTGTTAGAATTGTAGCCACCATACATGTCATTTTGTATCTTTATTTACTAGTGTTTATCCCTAAATGAGAATGGAGATAAGAGACATCATTATCATGACGCAAGTTCCGTGACTGGTAGCTAGTCCATTCAAGAATCTTGTACCGATTCTATATCATGAATTAGGATAGTAGTGCGGAGGAAGAAGAATCAGGGAACTCACAACAACTCAAGCAAAACTGAATTAGATTAGAGGACAGATAACAACAAAACAGATGCATTCCTGATGTAAAACAGAATGATATCCTTTTCCACTGTCCCTGGTCCCTGGTCCCTGGAATTCAATTTTGTTCACATCATTCTGTAGATCGCTCAGACGAGATGCATAAAAATTCTATGTTCTTCAATATATAAGATTTCATTTATTTTTCAAGTGCAAAAGTGAAAGTGCTAGTTAGATTGTGGTTTCATCTTTCCTTTTTATAGTTAGACTGTATTTTGTAAAGGGGCTTCTTCTGCAATATAATCACAGAAAAATTAACCAAACTACTTCTATTTTTTGCTCTGTTTTCTCTGAAATTTCGACATTCCTCACCAACTTAAAAAAATTATTATAATTTCTCCCCAACAAAGACATGAATCAGTCCTTAATACCTTATCAAGTCCTTGTGATATGGAGTGAAAGGCGGAAGTAAAATAAGAACTGAAATTAATATAAAAGAAGAACAATCCTCCGAAGAGGCCAAGATAATCCTCCGAAGAGGCCTACGGTTGATACCGTCCTAATACACTTTATTTTCCCAGATATCTAGCTCTTCTAAAGAGTAGCTATTTATAGGGCTCCTACGCACTCTAATCTAGGAAAGTGAATCAGCATATTAATAAACAAGGAAACAGATCCTCAACATTTAAAACAATCTTTTCATCAATCTCCACAATAATGAAAATGATCTCAAGAGATAATGGAGATCATTAGCTTGATCTCTATCAATTGCCCCACTGTCAAAACAGCCTTGCCCGCAAGGCTGGATTTGAATCCTAAACACATTGCTTTGACCGGTGGAGGCTCGTACTCGTGCTTTCGAAGAGGATCCAGATTGCTGAACAAGAGAAGACGACCAACAACATTGATGCATTGCTTGGGTGTCCTCGTTGCTGGGCTTGCAAATAGCCGTTCATACTCGAGATGTTCGGTTGTCATGTCCAGGGCCAGGAGCGGGGAGTGTGCAAGCAATTTTACAGGCAAAATGGATGGTGGAAGTGCAACATTAGGTTGGGTGACGGGAAACTTACGGAAATGCTGATTTTCAGGGATGAATGGTGCATCCAAATGTGGGGAAGCTAAGGGGGGTTGCTGGGCTGGTTGTATCTCCTGCAGGAGGGGGCTGGTTGTGGGCAGAGCAGGTGCAGGAGGAAGTGAGGGCGGTGTTGGCTCAGTGTTGAAGTTGTAGGAATTGGTATTGTTGGTGTGAGATGAATGTTGATCATCTAGAGTGAAAAAATCGTGCTGCCCGCGCTCCCAAATGATGCCACGAGACTGCAGCTCCCGCCAGAATGGTGCCAAGGCATCATTGATACACTTAGAGATCCGGGCATCGAATGTGCTCATATGCACTTTGATGTCCGCAACCGCCTTCTCCAGTGTGTCAAGACGTTGTTCAGTGCTCCGAGTGTTCACCATGATGTGTTCCACGTTCACCGCACCAAATTGATATGGAGTGAAAGGCGGAAGTAAAATAAGAACTGAAATTAATATAAAAGAAGAACAATCCTCCGAAGAGGCCAAGATAATCCTCCGAAGAGGCCTACGGTTGATACCGTCCTAATACACTTTATTTTCCCAGATATCTAGCTCTTCTAAAGAGGAGCTATTTATAGGGCTCCTACGCACTCTAATCTAGGAAAGTGAATCAACATATTAATAAACAAGGAAACAGATCCTCAACATTTAAAACAATCTTTTCATCAATCTCCACAATAATGAAAATGATCTCAAGAGATAATGGAGATCATTAGCTTGATCTCTATCATAATGCTTACCTCCCTTTCCGTCATACTTTCTATCGAAACAAAACACGATAATCAGTCGAAGACTCGAAGTGAAATTATGCGAGATGAGAACGAGATTTGAGAATAAAGAGATTTTAGGTTAATTACTCATGTTTATAAGGTTATACAAAGATATCCTATTCCTATACTGATAAATCAAAACGAATACTAATAACAATACGAATAAATAATAAATATAGTGTTAAACAATAACATATGAGTATATACTATCACTTTATGCGTAATATAAATGAATACTACTGGTAAAAATCAATTAAGGAAAACGTAGATACAGAGAGAGAGTGAATGAGTTTCCTAAGATTATTTTGAATTAGGGCGTACAAGTTTATAATAATGTTATTGTAAAAAGATGATCAGTAATCAGGAAATTAAAAAAAATATGAGGTGGAAATAAAATAGAATAGGTTTAGACTAATTAAATGAATTTGAGCTTATCTAATTGTTTTGCTTTGGGTCATAAAGTATTTAAGGTGTAATTTTACTTGGCTTTCTTTAAATAAAAACTTGGGTCGTATCATCTAATAAATTAATAGTACTACTAGGAGTATTTAATATTTTAAAATTACTTTCAGATTATATTAATTACTTATTAATTTATAACATAATAACATTAATATTTCTAATTGATCGGACTTGTATGAACAAATAACAAGAACATTATATAAACATGCAAGAATCAATACACAAAATTACGTGGTTCGACAATAGCCTTCTATCAAATAAAACACCATTATCAGTCGAAGAGAAAAAATGCAAGTTGAGAACAGAGGTTTGAGAGAGAATCGTAATATAAATTAGATTTCTGATACAAAAGAGAGAAAATATGTGCTGCATAATCAATATTTCCCACGTAGGCAATTTTTTCCATATTTTCCGTAGGTTTTTTATCAGGTCTTTTTTTTTGGTTTACTTTCCCTAGATTTCATAAATTAAAATAACAGTTCTATTCCATATGTTTCACAATCCTATTCCCGAACTCATCATGTACTTTTTCCATTTTTCTTTTATCCCATAATCTCATCTCGTGGCCTTATATTAATCTGGATTATTTGCCAGTAAATACATAAATTTTTAATATTTTAAAAAACATTTCAGGATTTTTTTTTAAATGTTAATACACGAACTTGTCTTTCCTATTTTTTCCTCAGAATTTAAAAATCAAAACTCATGTGGCAATTTAAACAGACATTATTTTAATTTTATCAAATAAAAATAAAGCAATGAAATTCCACCTCACCTATCTCTGCCCTAGAGGTGCCTACGGTTCAGGAATCAACGGTTACGGTTCGGAACCGCCGGTTCCGGTTTTGGAAATTGTTGAACCGGAACCAAACCGCGAGGGTAATTCGTGTTACGGTTCCGTTTTCAAAACCGCCAGTTTCGGTTCCGGTTTTGAGCCGGCGGTTTTTACAGTTTTTCATGGTTCCAAACTGCCAGTTTTTTCTGGCTTGATTTCACGGTTTTTCGGTGGTTTTTTGCGGTTCCGGTTTGAAACCGCCCAGAACCGGCGGTTCCGGCACGGTTTCAGTTCGAAATTTTTTGAACCTGAACCGAACCACGGTTCTTCGGTTCGGGTAAATTCTCACGATTTTGGTTCGGAACCGTAACAGACGATTACGGTTTCGGTTTTAACCGCCGGTTCGGTAAACCTTGGGCAGATCTACTCTGCCCTTTTCTCTTTCTTCCTATCTCTAGTCTTCTTTCCAAACCCAGCATCCATCTTATTTTGTCTGCCTTAGAATTGATTCGATGATTATTGAGTTTTGTTTTTAAGTGATGTTAATTGGATTTAACTTCGATTTGTAAAATGGATTCTTAAAATGTGAACAGTGGTACTCTAGGATCGATTACAAAAGCACACACGAAAGGAGCAGGCCAATCTTTATATTTTGATAATTTAAAAGATTGGCCTGCTCCTTTTATCGGTTGAGGAATTTAGATGATATTTAGCTGCTATATATGTTATTGTATATTTATTGTTGGGTTCAGTGGTACTCTAGGATCGATTACAAAAGCACACACGAAAGGATTTTTATTAAACATGATAAGGGTGTACGATTCACCAAATACAAGACATGATGATGTACACAAATCAACACAAGGTTGCACTACATCATTTGAGGACACCTCAAGACTCACTCTTGAAGGATGAACCACACAGGACACCGTGGACACACCTTTAACTATAAGAGGACGCGTATGAAGGAACAAGCAGCGGAAGCGTGCGTTGGATTATCATAATTTAATAATTATTAATCGAGCAAATAAATCACATAATAATCAGATCTATTTAGCAGATTATTTAGACAAAATCTATTCGCGTAATTTTCACATGTATCATGCTCATAACTTGAATTAATCATGTTTTAAGAATATTAAAACCTAAAACATGTTTTTCTACGGAGCAGAAATAATACCTAATAAATTCTCCAAAGAATTGATGATGGATAGCAGCTTCTCCACGTGACGCTTTGAATACTTTAGACCACGAATCTTCTCTCACGGTTCCCGAACTGTACTCCAATATCAAGTGTGGGCTGATCTCACCGGAATACTATGACTTAAATAAAGAAGACAGAAGAAATCCTTTACCAATTTGAAGAGAAATTCGAACTCCTCTTACTAGAGGGGGACGGAAATTTTGGCTATTAAAACTTATGATTGTCTCCTTTATTCTCCTATTTATATTAACTTCCTTTTGGGCCCAGACAGGGATCTATTGAAGCTTTTGGATAATGGCTCATCCAATTTACTTTTTTACTAATTAAATTGAACCCACAATTTAATATAAGCTTTAATTGGAATATTACGAGCAGCCACTACGAAGTAATATTGAACTCTCCCCATCCAAATCCTAAATTATAAGTAATCCAGGTTTCCATTTTGTTTTAACTTTCATTTCCCGCGCTAAAGATAAAAATGTCTATTAATTAATTAATGTCTGCTATGGACTTAATTAATTAATTTCTTATTAATTCCAAGAGTGGACTTAGCATGAAACGCGTATTTATTATTCATAGAGTGATCAAACTCCAACTAGCTAGGTTCCGAATAATAAAACCTTAATTCACGCTCCTCTTGAGGACATTATCAAACGAGACTCACCTCGCGCACGATTCAATATAATAGGAAACCCTAGCACCGCTAGATATTAATCACCACTACCCAATATATCGGGATTATTTGGTTACGAAAAACTCGCACCATTTGATAAGTCAAAGTAATGCATAATCAATACCGTATGCTCAATGTTAACCTACATTGATTAAGAAACAAATATTTATCAAGACCTCGCCTTTCAGTAGATAGCCCAAGGACAAGTCTTGCTGTTAGATCCGTTCAGTGCTTTACCACACCAATGTCATCTTATTTCAGTAAGGCTTAGAAATATGCGGACTGACATTGCAATCTTTTACGATGGATAGTCTAATTCCATATAGGTTGTGAAATTCTTCTTTTTCTTTGTTTAGGACTAACCGTGTTACCTTAAAGTGGACGCCTCCCACAACCGGTCTACTAAAATAAAGACTTAGACTTTGTTAAGTTAACTTATACATTTAAACATTCAGTAACATCCATTAAATGTAAAACATAACAACATTATGACAAAAATAATCTGTTTTATTCCTTGGAAAATAAAATAAGAGTTTTACAAGTATTCAATCACTCGAAACGTGATTTCTAGTATACAAACTCTAACAGCATCTCACTCTTACTTAGCTTCACTCATACTTTCTCTCGTACACTCTACATGCTAAACATCTAATGCCTACCTATGGCTCTAGAATGTTTAATTTGCATTATATATATAGACTGATTGCTTTTGTATATAGCTATTTTGCATTATAGAGATTAATGCAATACTCAACAATTGACAAACACGGATTTTGCAGTTATTAAGGACTAGATTTGTCTCATTTTAAATGTCAATCATGCAAATTATGTTCTTAAATAGCATATGTTATACATTTGGTATTGTTGATGTGTATGTTGAGAAATGATAGAAAAAGATAGAAAAAGTTGCAAAAAGGCCAAGGTGCAACAGCCTCAGTTCAAGCCGATTTTCGTTGCGGTGTTGAAGTCCAGTGATTAATTCAGATCATTCTCTTCTTCTTTGAAAGAACTTCGAGACAACTTGATCGGAGCTCCGTGAAGAAAGTTATGACTATTCTACAAAATTGCGCAGTGCGATCAAAGCTGGCGGAAATTCAAGAAAGGAGTAAATTATTTCCCAAATCTCTCTTTTTAATTGAAGGATTTGAAAATATTATATTTTCAATTAATTGGAGTATACTTTTTAACAT
>NW_025952003.1:0-15190 GCF_023119035.1 Salvia hispanica
CCTTTTCCTTGGGATTGGTTCTGTTTTGTATATCCTTATTCTATATTCTATCGAACTCATATTTTGTAGCTGCTGCGCAGCTCCTTATTTATGTAGGAGCTATAAATGTTTTAATAATTTTTGCTGTGATGTTTATGAATGGTTCAGAATATTACAAAGATTTTCATCTTTGGACCGTTGGAGATGGGGTTACTTCAATGATTTGTACAAGTCTTTTTATTTCACTAATTACTACTATTCCAGATACGGCCTGGTATGGCATCAGCTGGACTACAAAATCAAATCATATTTTAGAACAAGATTTGATAAGTAATAGCCAACAAATTGGAATTCATTTAGCAACCGATTTTTTTCTTCCATTTGAACTCATTTCAATAATCCTTTTAGTAGCTTTAATAGGTGCTATTTCGATAGCTCGTCAATAAGAAATCAACAAGTAATTCAAATTAAATTAACTAACACAAAAGTTAGAATTCGTTAATTTAATTTGAATTACTTTTTTTTAAATCGAATAGAAAGGCTTTCGTTTTATATCGATCTATTACTAATCTATTTCCCTGTTTCATAGCTGACAAATCTGTTAGATAGCGAACTCATCCGCTACATTATTTCGAGTTTTTGTGTTGATTGAATCATCTAACGTGTGGTTCTGAGTCGATTTGACGACCGACAACAACAAGGTAACAGTAATCGAGAGTAGTTTGGTATCAGTTTTCTCAATCTAACACATACTTTGGATTTTGGTTGTGTTGAGAATGTTTTGGTGGTCTGGTTCAGTTGGGTTTACATTAAGGTCAGAATTTCAGTGATTTACGTCATTATTTGGACGTTTTTGTTCGGTTTGATTGAAGCATGTAGTTCTGTTTATTGTGTTGATTTTAAGCATGATTGGCTCTTTCCTTGCAGTAGGGTTTTTTTCGTAAACCTGATTTTGTTTGTGTTATATATTTTGGTTTTCGATTAGGTGTGATTAACGCAATTCCAGTCTGTAAATTGTATTCGTCATGCTGTAAAGATCCTCATTTGTAGTGGTCGTTTGATCTCAATTTGTCTCCTTTCAAGTCTCAATATCTACTACATCATTTAACTGTTGTTTTTTTCATCGATGTTGAATACGGTAGAACAAGGAATTTGAGAAAACGGTGAAGCAGGGGAGGGATTCGAAGAGCCAAGCAATCCAAGATGCAAATGAGTGAACAATTTGTTACATCAGGAAAAGAGATCATCATTTTTTTTCCTTATGCTTTGGTACATTTTTCATGTTGTCTACTTGACCTTGTTATCTTCATTTTATATTTTATTGCTTTTACATTATTCGAATAATTTGCTACATTATATGTTTAAACCTGGAATTTGAATATCATGCCTTATTACATGGTTTAGTTGATGAGCTACATTATATGGTCAATTTTATTCTCTGATGTCCATGTATATTGTTTAGTGGATGAGCTACATTATCATGTCAACTCCATTCTCTGATGGCCATGTACATTGTGTAGTTAATGAGCTACATTTTCTGGTCAAAGCCATTTTCTGATGTCCATGTACATTGTTTAGTGGATGAGCTACATTATTATGTCAACTCTATTATTTGATATCCATGTACATTGTTTAGCCGATGAGCTACATTTTCTTGTCAAAGCCTTTCCTAAGAGCTACAAATTGTTGGCTCACTTATATGGACACGAAGTAAACTGTATGGACATGAAACCTACAATTAGTTGTCTTTGTACATTGTTAAATGGATGAGCTATATTATTTGTATTTGTACATTATTTCACAAAGTTGCTAAACTGAAAATATTTCAAGTTGAACATGTTTACCTTGTCTTTTAAAATTTTGCAGCAGTACATTTTGTGTGCTGAAGTCTACATTAGTGCATTTTGTCTGCTGAAGTAGTACATTAGTCTACCAATTTGCTACATTATCTGATTACATCTTGAATGTGTATCTGGTTTCTGACTACATTATTTTACTGATTTGCTACATCAATCTATATATTTGTGAATAGGTTCAAAGAGGGCATGACTATGACGACTTTGACAACAACACGCGAGTGGACATCCAGACACAACCACCTAAGAGGAATAAGAAGGATTCAGGAGGACGGAGGAGGAATATGTGAATATGATTAAGAAACTGAACCCGAGATTAATCCAAGCTATCCATGAAATTGGGGAAATAGCATGGTTGCAAGGAAACATGAATTGAATGCTTATACTTGTGTTAATTATGAAAGGATATTTTTTTGGGATGTCAAACTGATGGTGATGTACACTTTACTTATAAATAATGTAAACTTTTAATTTCAAGTAATGTACAATTACTTCTAAATAATGTGGAAATACAATAACACATTTTTAAATGCGCAACATGTTTAATGCACAAAATTTACTAAATAATGTATAGTTACAGTGTTGAATAATGTATGGAACGAACAATATTCAACTAATCTAACATTTGTAACGGACATTAATGGGACCTAAGTTTCAGCCATTGGGATTCTATACGGGAAGTTGTGGGTACTATACCCTAGCTCATTGGATAAGTTAATCCTAGGGGAATGAATCTAACTTCATGCCCTTAGCGAACGTTATATAAATGAGTCGGTACTACACCCTAGCCCATGGACTACTAAACCCTTGGGGAAGGGATTTAACTTCTGGCCCTTATCAAACAAATAAAATTACATTACTAGCTAAGTGGCATATACATTAAATCACTTTATTCGTACATTGATTACTGGAAATTTGAACGTACATTAGTTACTGCAAAATTTTAGTTGTCCATGACTCATTTTATTTACATTACACGTACCGAAAATGTACATTATATATATTATATACGATATACGTCCTGTACGTACTTTGCAAAAATTTATCATACAACTCTAATCTATAAAATATTGTTTATATTATATCCACCGTATGTATATGTGTCTCCATTATATAATAACACTGAAAATATAAATGGGTCCTTCTAGCGTGATTGATATTTCCAACTAAAAATAATTGTTAACAATAATTTGTAGTAAAATTTGAATCTGAACTAAGCCGTAAAAGTGGAAGAGATTAAAGATTTAATTAAGGAAAATCAGTTATATAATATATGTACCAATCATGGAGGAGAAAATCAAGGAAGTATATAACCGCATAAAATTTGAAGGGTCGACTGTGCCCTTTTTTAATTTAAATATTAATTTAATTAATCCACATGGCACATAAAATGAACGATAGATTTCGAAATCCAATGGAGTGGGAAGAGTTTTGTGTTTTACAACTATTTAGTGTTGGGATATGAATACATCCCTATATATATATATATTTTGAAATGATTCAACATATGCTTCATTTAAATTCATTGACGTTGGTTTTTGCTTGATTAACATTTAAAAATGCAATTTATTCAAGTGAGTTTATTACTTCATTCAGAAACGTTTATTACTTCATTGGATAAGATTTTTACTTCATTCCAGTAGGACTTCAAATGCTTCTACACATACTTCATTCCAATAATTTATTACATTATTCCATGTGTTTATTAAACCATATTAGCGCCATGGCGTTGGTGATAGATATTGTAGAGAGAAAGAACGGCACGCGACGGCGAAACCACATTTACGTACTGGAATGAAGTAAAAACCTACTGGAATGAAGTAAAAACCTACTAGAATGAAGTAATATATTCTGGAATGAATTTAAATCTTCGTAACATGTTAGTATGACTTATTTACCTTCAGATGAATTAAAATAGGCTCGTGATGAAGGCGAAAATAATTTATAAATTTCTGTATCTTATCCATAAAAAACTAGATCTAAAAGCCCTAATTCAGGATCAACATCATAGATGCATGGGTTGTGTTCCTCAACTACAATGAAAAATTCAAATCAAAGGCATCACCGAGTCGTCTTTTCATCAACACCACACCTACGGTACAGTAAACGAGTAAATAAATAATAGTATTACATTAAAAGTTAAATATATTTACAAAAATGTAAACATGACAGATTTACAACATTACTGCAAGGAGATCTGGTTGGACTGAAGCAGAGAGTCGAGAAAGATTTTGCTCAAACTTAAATGAATTTGTGTCAAAGATTGAAAATTTCAAATGGGAAAATTATGACATGGTAAGTCATAATTAGATATACATTACAGAACAGGGGTGCGTTATAATGATAACCCATATTTATGTGATAAGCTAATAACCCTATCATTTTATGGGTCAAAAGTATCATTTTTACTAAAAATGATATTTATACACGATAAAATGATACTTTTAATCCATAAAATGATATTCTGTTCTATAAAATGATACTTTTCGTCCATAAAATGAGGGTTATTAGGTTATCACCATAAATATGGGTTATGATATGATCACATCCCTTACAGAACAACATACCTATATTTTTGAAAATGACATTTGTATATAATGTTTTTGAAAATTAGATATTCTTTCCGATCTGGGCGTATGAACATTATTATATCATCTGCTTCAATCTCAAAATGCAAATGATGGATGTGATTGACAATTCTCTGGTTAGTGAAGAGTTAATTGAGAAGAAATATGAAGATACACCAAGTACTCTGGTATGTTTAGTTAAATGCATTCAATATTTATTAGTTAAAATGCATTGAATATAATTCAGTACGGAACATAATATCATTTTTAATCAACCTCATGTATGTTTTGTGTTATTTGAATAGAAAAATTTCTTCCGAATTTATCTTGGAAATGGAGTCAATCCATCAATGGGGAGAACTGTCAAACTGTCAAAAACCAGATACATGAATATGCCATGGCAGAACGATACAAATAAAGTTGACTGTGGAATTTATGTGATGCGCCATTTGGAGACTTACATGGGTGGTCCTGTTCGTAACTGGAATTCGGGTTTAACGAAGAAGGGAACAGAGTCTTTCATAAAACTCCGTGCCAGATATACTGAAGCATTGCTTATTGGAGATACTAACAAGAAGGCTTTTGAGACATTTACAATGATACAGAAGAAGTTTGAGAATGACAGCAAAAAAGGAGAAATTGATGTTGAAAAGATGATTAGAGAATTTAAACCCCCTGAATAGGGGTGGTGTTGTAATACTAACTTGTATGACTTGATAATAGCGTTTTGTAATAGTGGTTTCGAATATAATCACCCAAGATTATCATTTTATCTGCTGCAAGTATCATTTTGTCATTATATAATTCAGAAGTATCATTTTATCTACTGCGAGTATCATTTTATAATTTTATCAGTCAGAAGTATCATTTTATCAGCTTATATATCATTTTGTCAGGTTAAAATATCATTTTATCCGTTGAGAGTATCATTTTATCAGCTTATATGTCATTTTTTCCAGCTTTATATCATTTTATAAGGTTATTGTCATTTTATTTGCTGCGAGTATCATTTTTTCAGGTTAAAGTATCATTTTATCAGTTTATAAACAAAAGAATCATTTTATGCGCTGAAAGTAACATTTTGTTAACAAAAAAGTATCATGTTATCAGCCAAAATGTCATTTTATAAGCCCAAAGTATCATTTTATTAAACAAAAATGTCATTTTATACACCAAAAATACCTAAACTATATCAAATGGCTTCAATCTGTCTTCTCATTGACTCTACCACAATTTCTTGAATCATGACGACCCATCTCATGACATTTACCACACCGTCGTAGAGGCTTATTTGCTTTCCTTATTGCACTCTCCCTCTTTGCTACTCTGCCACTAGCTGATCCTTTGGTACTAACAACGTCTGGAGGATGTACATCAATTACATCAGGTACTGCCATTCCATAAAAATCCTCAACCATCTTCTTCTTTTCAATGACTGAAGGTGCTGCACAATTTCCAAATATATGCTCTTCCAAATCATCAAGACCAGCACTTAACAAAGACAAATGATCCATACTTCCCTCAGACTTTTGGACTAATCGATAAAAGTTGGAGAACAACTTTTTCTTAACTTCCTGCTTTTCATCCAAATCTGCAAGATAAAAGATAACATTATTACAATAAATACTATCATTTCTCTGACTGAAAAATAGAATTTTTACAAATAAGGTTAAAAATGGAGCACACGTTCAAATGGTTGTTGTTCCTCAGATGGTAGACCATGGGCTGCCTTTAGTAAAGAGCTCTTCAACCACCTTCGACCAAAATATTTCTCAGGAATGAGATTAGCAGACTTATTCTTCAACAAACAAAATATATGACAACATAACAAACCAATTCTGGAAAACTTCTTGCAACTACAGTCGAATGTGTCTTGCTTACAATCATACTTAACATCCCATGTTCTACCATATTGGTCCTTGACCTGATGCATCTTGATGTTATCCTCAACAGTTATAGAAACAATCTCACATACCGTACTTATTTCCTGTTGTACATGTTTGAAAATAGAATCAGTGTAGATTGTAGATGCATGCTTCTCAATAGGCAATTGGGTTGACAAATCAGGAATAGTTGAGTAATCCAAGTAGTTCAATCGTGAATTGGCATTCCTTTGATCTCCCACAGCATAATTAAAGAAATTGATGAACTGTACAAGATTTGCACGTGGCTTTGTGTAGTTTTTAAAAAAGCTATTCTCCGATTCAGACATCGATGTAGTCCTAAGAAGCGACCCCATGGGAAAATCTCGAAAATAAGCAGGAACCCAGAATTCTCTATCTTCAAACATTGATCCAAACCAGTGCACGTCTTCTAATCCATACCGTTCCATTATATCATTCCATATTATATCAAACTCATCAGGCTCTAACAAATCAGACCAAACACATGCATTCAACTCTTTTTTGAAATCTTCATTACCAAGTAAAGATTTGGGCAACTTATCTGACACCTTAACCATGATATGCCACATACACCATCGGTGCCTTGTTTGTAAAAGTACTTGTTGAACAGCAAGTTTGATCCCCCAATCTTGATCAGTGATAATCAATTTGGGTGCTACCCCCATGCATCGAACAAAACAGCCAAACAACCAAGAATAGGAGTCTCTACCTTCACTTGATAACAAGCCAGCTCCAAATGTAACTGGTCTAGAATGGTTATCTTTTCCAGTGAATGGAGCAAAAATCATGCAATACCTTCAGAATATAACATAAAAATGAATTATATTTTCATGCATATAGAAAAGTATCATTTTATCAGCTATGACTATCATTTTATCAGCCAAAAGTATCATTTTATCAACTGAAATATAATTTAATCAGCAAAAAGTATCATTTTATGTCTATTAGCAACAAAAGTAATATACCTGTTAGTGTTGTATGTTGAATCAAATGAAATTACATCTCCAAACATATGATAATTTCGTCTTGAAATAGCATCAGCCCAGAAGAGTCTAGTTAACTTTCCATGAGATCCTATCTCAATTTCATAATAGAAGGCATCAGATGATTCCTTTTGAGAACGCATATAATCAAAAATCATTTGAGCATCTGAACCATCAATATTGGACATAATATCACGATAACCATTTCTAATATCAATAATATCACATCCAACATTTTCAGGTCCACCCATTATCTCCTTCAAAAGTTTGAATGTGAGAGTGGGACCAATATTACACCTGCCACAATCCTCCATAAACCTCCGATGGATAGGATCCAGATTGCGATTGGCCATCATAAAATGCCTATGCTCATCCGCAACCATTAAGTGATTATGATACTCAACAAACTGATAAACCTCATATCCTCTGCTCATGCCATCTGAAAAATATCTCAAGTTGAGCTTAGCAAGACATTCACACCTAAATGACCGACACCTACGCTTCTTAACAGACACTTCAGTTGATTGGGATGCATGACCAGGTATAAAATTCTTAGAGCCTTGTCTGCTGCAAGCCAAATACTGCCACTTAGTAATACCTTGAACTGATTTGTTGCCCATTTTACGAATGCCAAAACCAACTGAACGAGCATAATGTTCATAGAAACCAACTGCTTCTACTAATGTATTGAATTTCATACCAATCATTGGCTTCAAAGAATCATCACAAACAGGAATGTACATACCTACAAATCAGTAAAAGTATCATTTTATCAGAGTATCATTTTATCATAGTATCATTTTATCCGACAAAACTATCATGTTATGCAGTAAACCTATCATCACAAACAGGAATGTACATACCTACAAATCAGTAAAAGTATCATTTTATCAGAGTATCATTTTATCATAGTATCATTTTATCCGACAAAACTATCATGTTATGCAGTAAACCTATCATCACAAACAGGAATGTACATACCTACAAATCAGTAATAGTATCATTTTATCAGAGTATCATTTTATCATAGTATCATTTTATCCGACAAAACTATCATGTTATGCAGTAAACCTAACATTTATAAGCCAAAAGTATCATCTTAACACATAATCGGCAATACGTAATATAATCAAATAAGAATTTCAGTACATCAGAAACATAAACCAATCGACAACTAATATTAATCTAAAATCAAATTCAATACGTGAGGAATGCCAAAAACCAACTGAACGAGCATAATGTTCATAGAAATCAACTGCTTCTACTAATGTACTGAATTTCATACCAATCATTGGCTTCAAAGCATCATCACAAACAGGAATGTACATAGATAATGATTGTTACCTTCGTTATTTGCTACAGACTCCATCGAAGCAAATTCTGACAGCAATTGAAGAGGTAATCAATGAAAATAAGAACGCAAAATTGAAAACATCTTCCCGATCACAATTATGCGAGAAATATGGAAACAAAATCTGGAGACTATGGAATAATGAACCAAATCGAAGAAAATCTGGAGATGTTGAAATAAAATAGGCGAGAAATATGGAAGATGAAGATGAGAGAATCGATCTGTTAGAAGGTGAGAGAATTGAGTTCCAACAGAATGAAAGTTTGAAACGAGTTTGGAGAAAAATTCAGAAATTAAATGAGGAAATTACATTTTTACCCCCCTGCGCCTTTTTTATGAAGTAAATCTAAGTTTGAATCTCAACCACAAGATTATCAAATATGTGTGGTCCAGATTTGGTTATAGAGTTATTATGTGATTTGGGGGTTATGATATGATCCCTATATATATATATATATATATATATATATATATAATAAAGTATTCTAAAAATAATGTCATGATGCATTTTCATGCTTATAAGTGTAAGCACCAGGTGCGCAACGCACTACAATGATACAACACGGATTTTCCTCTATGCGTGCACAAAGTGTAGTGCTTTACCCCATGTTGGACACTTCTGCCACTCACATTACTCTCTTTTAAGTGTATTTTAATTATGAATGATGTTACCACCATACTCTTAGTATTGTTTATAATCTGTATTTTCCTCTCATCGCCATAATTTAGAGTGCGACAAGTCAATATTGTCAACTTTTCTAAGAGTAGTACAGTATAATGAATAATCATGTTGCTCCTAGGTTTGAAACCGAACTTATCTTATAATAATTCTCGCCATAATTTAGAGTGTAACTACATTGTCAACCATTCTAAGAGTAGTAAACTCTTACTTTACGCTTCCACCTAAACACAAAGCAAAGCAGGGGTCATCTATATTGGGACGAAGGGAGTAGCATTTGGAGAGTGAGAACTTATCAATTAATAAGAACACATGTACATAACACAGACATAACTCAAATTTCACTCCAAGTCTAACCAATAATTCATAGGTGTAAGTCATCCCACTAACATAAACACCATAAAACTAGTGCCACTTAAGTGGGTTTGAGTCAAGTCGCCACTCCAGTGGGCGGTTGGCCGGTTCCAGATGACTAGTACCTCCGGGTATAGGGGTATCATGCGGACTTTTTGCGCTCAATTGATAAGATGAACAATTAGTGCGTTAGGTTTTTTATATTGGCTTGAGTTGAAAATGTGTAACCAAATCAATGTCAGACAAACATCAATTACAACAAAATAATTATAGAGAATGGGATACAAACAGTCGAAACTTTCGGTGAATTTGGATTTTGAGAAGGTATGATCGCAAATTCGATATATAAGATATTTTAAGGTATATATCGCAAATTCAGTATATACCGTATATGTGGTGTATTCCAATTTCTTCTATATACTGCGATTTACGATATTTGCCCCGGTATACCCTAGTATATGAACATTCATACCGTTATGAGTTTTCGGTAAGGTATACCGTACCAAAATTATGGTACAACGAAAATACTGAATTTTTGGTATATTTCCGGTATGATTCGGCATTTTTCCCCACCCATAGGTAAAAGAACTTTGAAATGGGAAAAACGCGTGTTTTTGTACTATTTCTATGAATTTAGTTTTTTTATATTGCAATATCTATTCCCCATTAAATGTCTCATATTTTCTTATTTGGACATACCACAATAAATGTCTCATATTATTTTCACTATTTTTATAAAGTGGACCTCACATTCCACTAATTATGTTATTCACAATTATAAAGTGGGCCTCCCGTTTGCCTCGGTGTGCGGCTGGCCCAAATGCGTGATAGTATTATTAGAGGCGAGCAATATAATATTACTATACAAAAAGAAAGGTTGAATTAAGTAGAATGGCTAAATTATATCTAGTTCTATTCCTTCTCTTATCAGTTGTGTTTGGTGCAGCTTTTGAAGTGAATGGGCAACAAAAATGCACAACTATAATTGATAGCAGAGGTTGTAGCCTTCCAGATTTTGTAGACAATTGCAAGGCTGAATTCAAAGGGATGGATATTGTGCTTCCGATGCACTTGGTGGCATATTAGTTTGTAATTGCAAATATGATTGTAATTGGCTTATCCAAATCTTTGCACACATTGTGTGACTTAGATTTGAGTAAAACTTGAACTCTTATGATTATTTTATCTATGTGATGTGTTTTTAACGTGTAATTCTAGTCACACTTACTAAAAAAAAGTAGGTCACTTCTAAATTTGAACTTCACCAAAGCTTTCTTGGCTATTCCATGAAACAAAAAGTAACCAAAAGTCTCATTCCTTGAGCCACCCTACTTCCGTTGCATCTACTAAGCTACCCCATGAAGGTTGTCAAGCCGATTTTGAGGAGCCAATGTTCCCATCAAGTGCAACATATGGTTACCATCATTATCTACGTGTGCTGCTATCATATCTTTAGTCCCATCCAAATCACATATCAAGTTAAACACATCAACGTAGTGACAAAACGTGCGAGTTTCCTGTTAATCATATCATTGTGAAACAATACAGGTTTTCTTTTTCATTGCAGTGTAGTATTCTGTGTATAAATACGAATTTTCCTGAAACCATTGTAGTTCTCGGTGCATCTGCAGAACTACCCCCGAAATTAAATTGAGCTTGTGAGGAGGTGCCAAACTGTCTAGCCAAGTGAAGGATAGAGTTACCGTATTTATCCATTGTTTGAATATTGGTATAGGTAGTTGCTACTCTTATGAATAAGATGAAACACGTTTTTGCAGCGGTTCTCGATGGCCAAGTGGAGAAAATTCTACATGAAGAATTTGTAACATGAACTGCAAGAGGAAAAGTCTCTACTATGAACTTCTACAACTTCATGGTTTTCTGATTTGGCTGCTGTTAGCAAGGTCTCTTTGTAGATATCAAATGCATCTTTGTAGTTTATCATTTCCACATAGAAGCACAAGAATTTCACCATCTCTAGCGCGTTCTCGTGTAACAACACCTTTTCTTGAATCCTTTTATTTCTAAGAATGAAATTTACAAATTCTCATCAATGATTTGAAAGATTTTTTTACGATAAGTTTGGAAAGCTCTATGGTGAAACTAGATTGTTAGAAATAGAAGAGGAAAGTCAGTTTTAGATGTGGATATGAATCACTTGTGTGGAATAGTGGAGCTTGATTGGTTCTTAATGTCAAAAGATTGTGGCTACACATACTCCTAGTCCATTCCTTCAATTTCAAGTTAATACTATTAATACTATAGAGTTAGTTAAATACTCACTCCACCGTATGTGTTGATAGTCGGCGGTGAATGATGTGTTTGCAAAATTGCACCAAAAGCCATCTCACAAGACCTCATGACCAATCTAAAGGCCAAATGTGATACTGATCGATATGATCAAGCACCGTGCGAATTTCTAGCTCGATTCGTAAGCACCATGTAAAATTCAAGTCAATCCGACACATAACGTTTTTTTACCTCAGAACCAATCCAAAAGGCTAAATATTATGAATATAGATATCATCAAGTATTGTGCGAATTTCTAAGCTCGATTCACAAGCCCCGTGCAAATTTCAAGTCAATCCGTTTTCACAAGTTTTCGGCGTTGCCAACTGCCACTGCTAGAACTATATCGTGAACAAAAAAAGATAACAAAATCCGAAGCATACCTTCGAGCCAATAAGGCTATCAAACACCTTTGTTACAAAGATATCATGTGGTGCAACATCACAATGCACTATTGTGACCAACTTTAATCTATTATTTCTAACTCACCGGGATTTAGTTTAGAGAAAATGTGTATATCATAGCATCTACTTCGAATGTAGATCGACACTATCATTTAATTTCACAAAATGGAATGGAGGTTGGAATGAAATGGAGATAGAAATGAAATTTCAATTTTCTTGGATTTCCTTTGCATTTCATCCATTCACTCATTCATTCCATCACACCAAGCAAATGAATAAAATGAAAATAGGAATCACATTTCATTCCATCATACCAAGAAGCCCCTAAATGTTTTATCATATTTATACTTGTTCAAACCGCACGTGTTCCGATAATAATAAGATAAAATCAAATAAAATGAGATTTAAACATATAGCAGGGACCTATAAAACAAAAATATATAATGCAAGTCTATGAATGTATACGTACCAAATACCAATGATTATGCTTTTATCTTTAATTGACTCAATATTATGAATTCTCATGGTTGTGGGCGAATGAAAGCTTAGGGTGTTAAAAGTGATGTAGGAAGAATAAAAGCAATATCATTTTAGACGATCATATGCCTCAATAGATTTTATGTTTTTGGGGTAGATAAGTATTTTATTACTTCTTCGTCCACCAATGCACTTCCTATTTTATTATTTTCGTCCTTCAACTAATCAATTTCCCATTTAACTTTTTAGTAGTGACCTATATTCCACTAATTTTATTTCATTCACATCTTATTATAAAACTAATATATAAAATTAGAACTCACCCTTCACTAACATTTTTAATCATCTTTTAACCATATTTCTTAAAATCTATGCCGAGTCAAAACATCTCTTGTATTGGTGGATGGCGGGACCTAGGGAGTATTAAAAGTCACTCTAAAATAAAGATGGCAATAGGCTCACTGGGCCCAAATGGCCCAACCCAGATTTTTTCACAGATTACTTCCATATTAAAAATAATAAACGAAAATTGGAAGGAAAAAAAAAAGGCAAAAAGTATAATTGGCTTATGCAAAACATGTATATGGTGTAATTTTAGATAAACTAGTAGTATATTATATACCGTAAAAAGTAGGCGTAATATTAGGATAAAGAAAAACGAGCCGATCCAAACGAGTCTACAGTAATACCCCTCCATGCGTAATTAAACAAAATTTTGGATATACTTTGCTTGCAAGATGGCAGATTTTAATTCATTAATCCTCATATCTAATAGCTATAACCGAATATATGTTATTGTTTAAATATGAATTTTATTTCACCTTGATAAGCTTTTTTATTTCAGTAGTCCTTAATGTATATTTCTATATAAAATATTTACCATGGCCAAGATAAAACAATGTAAACATTTCACACTATACCAACATAGTCTATTTCATAGCGAGTATAACTAAGCAATTGTCCACTCCATTACACATAAAATATGTCAAGATTCTGGTATACACGAAAAATGAGTTTGTCTTTTAACGACTTAACATGGTGATTTCCCAGTGTCTCCTGGTCGAAAGAAAGTTTTTGGAATAAAAAGAGATTTTGCAAGAATACATTCCACAATATCCTTTAAGAGGGCCTTTTTGATCTTGCAAGACTACATTCCACAAATATTCCCTATGGTGCACTGCAGACAAGTCACCTTTTGCCAATACTAAGGGAAAACACATCCATACTTATGTGGTAGATTGTCGATTGTATATTCTTCACTCCAAGAATCCATATCTCCATATACATTCATCCCCCAAATAACAATTCACTATCTGAAGTATCACTTAAACATAAACATAGTCGATCCTCCAAAATATGTACCTAAGCGTGTATAATATATTGGAAAGAAAAAATGAAAAACTGGCAAACACCTCAAGATCTATGAATACATCAAGAGGGGAGCACTACACTCCCTATATCCTTAGACTTATAACATCCTACTTATAAGAACCGTTAGATATATAGATGTGGGGTTATGATTTCATCAACTGAGATTGCATTTTTTATCATTTTCGTTGCATGAAAGGGTAAAGTAGTCAGTTCATATATTTAACCCACTCTCCTAATTTTACGTCGCGATATATCAGTGAGCATTCAATTACACGATCTTTCCACTCTCTTCAACTCCCTTCAAATCTTAACAGTCTCTTTGCAATTGAATCAAATTCTCATTCCGCCGCTTTCAACTCCGAATACACGTTCCCAATTGAAAACCCCAACCCAATCCCGTCGCTCACCACCGTTCCCGCAACAGCAAAGTCCAACGCTTCCATCAACACAGCGTAAACCGCGTCCATCAACCGGCCAATAACTCGAAAAATGTCCAAAAGACGAGAGATTTCGAACACCACGAGAGCCTAACGTTGAGGAATCGTCGCGAATTGGTAATGTTCTGATTGAAGAATCGTCGCGAATTGGTAATATTCTGAGTTATGTTTGCTTATTTCAATTGCTAAATCTGTTTAATTTCGTTTGCTTATTGCGATTGGTTTGTCGCTTAATTCTTCTTGTGGTTGCTTTATTCCATGTTAAATATTTTTTTTGGAATAAGATTTGTTAGTTAAAATTTGTTGCTTAATCATTTCGGAATGTTGCTTAATCTGCCTTCAAGTATGCATAAATATGATTAAGTATTGGTTTGTTTGCTTAATTTCGTGTAAAATGTGCTCATTGTTGAGTAATATTTGAAATCTTGCATTTTGGGTACCAAAAACTGCTTATTTCCGTTAAATTGTGCTTAGATTTGATACATATGTAGGTGTGTGCTTCCTCTGTACAATGTTTACTTTGTGAAACATTTTGCTTA
>NW_025952004.1:0-1000 GCF_023119035.1 Salvia hispanica
ATATGTCTGTCAAAAACAATGCACTTTTTGTTAGCCTATCTATCCATGGGGTGCCTTCCAGAAACTAGCATGTCACATAACAAAATTGGTTATTGCTTTCACTATCTAACACTACTCAGGAAATTTATACAAAGACATAATTTTAACAAACACAACCATGCCATATAACAAGTAGAAGAAGACATGATCAAATATTTATGTTTCCAAGGGCAGCAACTCCCAAGTCTGAGTTGAGGTACAAAACATGTATTATGATAAATCGTAATGTTAATAATACAAGAGGTCTCTGATGATTAAAGCAGTTCACCGAAAATTATACTTCCTCCATCACACAAATAGTCCCTTTTTGCCATTTTGGCGTCCCACAACAAGAGTCTCTTTTTACTTTTCCAATAAGTGGAAGTAGACCTTACATTTCCCTCACTTTTTATCATAAAACTAATACTCCATTGGTACAACGTTACTTGAGTCATTATTTTTGCATTTGGTTAGGAAAATGCGGAAAGGATCACCTAATTCTTCTCCTAATACTTTTCCTAATCCACCCCTCACAAACATAAAATATGATGGTGGGGTCCATTAAGAGCATCTCCAATGGCCGGCTAGCCACCGGCTAGCCGATTCGTCGCGCTAGCCGGTCGGCTAGCCGAACCATTGCAATAGGCAAGCGGCAATTCGGCTAGCCGATCGGCGTGGGCTGGCCGATGCGCTAGCCGATCGGCTAGCCGCTATTGTGGCAGCCCGATCGGCCAGCGATCGGCCAGCGCCAAATTATGTTTTTTTTTTTTTTTTTTTATTTTAAAAAAACCTATATAAACGCGATTTTCTCTCTCTCTAAATTTCGGTACAAGAACAACATTTAACGATGGACAACAAAACTAGGCCCAATACCCCCGTTCGGCTAGCGGCAAACTATAACTGATTCAAGGCATACTTACATTTTTTTAATGTATTTTTTTAATAAATTAGTGAGGAGTAGAGTGGGGCGGTGGCTCGTGTG
>NW_025952005.1:0-5000 GCF_023119035.1 Salvia hispanica
GTCTCTGTACCTGACCTCCTATTTAAACCTTGGATTCAGTAAGTCAGCCATAATGAAAATAATTTGCTTAGGTTGGATTTGAACACATCCTAAAAAATAAATAGGATTGGGTCAAAGTACAGTCACTAATTTATACTCCCTCCGTCCCGGCTAAGATGACACATTGCTTAGCCGGCACGGGATTTTAGGAGTTATTGGTTAAAGTGTTTAATTAGAGAGAGAGAAGGTGGGTGTAATTATTAAAGTAGAGAGATAAAGGAAGATGGATATTTTAATAGGAGTGAGAAAAAGTGGTTGAGTGTATTAATTGGAGAGAGAAAGTTACCAAAAAAGGAAATGTGTCATCTTAGTTGGGACAAACTAAAAAGGAAAACGTGTCATCTTAAGCGGGACGGAGGGAGTAAATTAATACTTCCTCCGTCCCACAATAAGAGTCACATTTTACCATTTTGGTCCGTCCCACAGTAAGAGTCACATTTCACTTTTACCATAAATGGTAAGAAGGTCTCCTAACTCACATCACTCGCATTCTATTATAACCAATATAAAAAAGTGGACCTCATATTCGACTAACTTTTCCAACCCACGATTATTTACTTTTCTTAAAACCCGTGCCCACACCAAATGTGACTCCTATTGTGGGACGGAGGGAGTAATTTTTATAATAATAACAATAAATATTGTTGATATTTATTTATTTATCTTTGGTATAAGTTGCATAATTCAATTAGAATATTGCTGAAGGAAATTGTGATATTGCCATGTTCCAGTTCTTCGCCCATTGTTATAAATCTTAGATTAATAATGCAATTTTTTGCCTCCATAGTTTATAAACATTTCCTTTAACTCTGGCCTCGAATTATATACTCCCCCGGTCCTTTAAATTATGAACTTCCTATTTTAAAAACTCTCTCTAACCCATTATCCACTAACAATACTTCAATCACTTTTTCTTTCTATCTATATTTTACTTTACCAATTGTGCATTAAAACCCGTGACCCTTCAAAAGTTCATTATGATAGCAAGTATCCCATTTATGCAGGAATTCCAATTGATAAGGTTGCATCGCTGGATCAAGAGACTCGCAATTATGTAGGGACAAAGTTACTTGAGCTTACGTTGAAGGAGTTATTTATCTTCCGTTTTATGCAGGCAAGTCTCTCTCTCTCTCTCTGTGTGTGTCAAACTGAGTATATCCCTTGTCTCACAAGTTTCTGGTTGTAAAGAATTTGACTGTAAAGGAATTGGCATATATTGGTAAACCCAACATGTAACCCAAATTCCAGTTTAGCAACAACAAGAGGATGTGTGAAGGTAGAAGAGAAATAAATGATTGAAGTACAAAATGAAAACCACCTCTCACAAGGCTCAAAGGAACAATTCTGCCATAGTGAAGCTATTCAATCCCATGATACTTACCAGACGATAATAATATTGCTCTTATTAAAAACAACTCAAATAATTACATAGCAACTTTTATAAACTATTGTAAAGGATTCTTAGGCCAGTCGTGTCTTTGGAGTGGTAGTCAATGGTTAGGATTGTGCTTATTAATTTTGTTATCAGCAGGATTATATGGCAGGTGGTACACCTAGCAGTATCTTTCTAATTTGTTTTCAGTTTCTTTTATACAACATTTAAACCAGCCCCCCCGGTTAGAATCTGACCATGTTAATGTTGGCTCTGTCACTGGTATCACCAATACAATTTTGCAACTATGGGATTTTGAAATTATTGTCTGAAATCATGATTGTATCTGTTTTGTGTTAATCCAAGGTCATCTATTAATATCTGTCCCTTGCTGTGATCTCAAGCAGACTGATCCTAACTGGAGTAACTTCTTATATGACGAGACGAATAAATCGATCAACCTTATAGACTTTGGAGCAGCAAGGGACTACCCAAAAGAATTTGTAGATGATTATCTAAAGATGGTAAGATGCATTCCTTTCCTTTGAAGTGGTGGAATAGATTTGGTCATGTTTTATGTTGAAGTTGGTTTTATGATTATCAGGTAATGAGTTGTGGAAACAGCGATAGGGAGATGGTGATTGAGATGTCAAGGAGGCTAGGGTTTCTGACCGGAATGGAATCAGAGATAATGGTGGAGGCTCATGTGCAGGCAGGGTTCGTGGTGGGACTGCCGTTTGCAAAGAGTGGAGGGTACGATTTTGGATCGACGAATATTACTCAAAGCATTACAAATCTGGGGGCAACGATGCTTCGGCACAGGCTGACACCCCCTCCGGAAGAGGCCTACAGCCTTCACCGGAAGCTTTCCGGTGCTTTCCTCGCTTGCATCAAGCTTCAGGCTGTGGTTCCTTGCAGAGAACTGCTGCTTCAAGTCTACGACAATTATCAGTTTGGGACCTTAAATTAATTCTCTTCATTCTATTCATTTTGAAATTCATATTCTTATTGGATTAGACAGGAAATTTCATCAATGTTTTCTTGTTATTTGTATCATCATGTGAAAGAAATTGAAAATAAAAAACCAAACATGGTTAATACCTTTGCTTTTATTGTGGTATCTTTTGTTTTACAATTGAAATTTAGAATAGACTCGTATCCTATTTGATAAACGACATAAATCAACGAAGCATAGTATTAGTAGTAATGGAGGAGGAAGAGGAAGCGGCGGCGTTTGTGAGGGAAGAGGTGGAGGACTGGGACGACGAGGTGAAGAGTCGAGCGCGATTCAAAGCGCTGAGCGGGCAGAGGTCGGATTGGGAGGCGCGCTATTGTTTTTGGAGGGATTTAATCGTGAAGACAGCTCGACACCTCCGCATCTTAGTCATCCGCCCTTCCCGCCTCTCCGGCCTCTGGTTCCGCCGCCGCCCCGACGGCCTCTCCCCTTTGTGCCTTGATCAAGTGCTCCTTGAAATGCACCGCGCCGGAGACTTGCTGCTTCCTCGCGCTTCTTCCTCCTCTTCTCGCCTCCCTCACATTTTCCGCAGGGCGCTCGATTTTCTGCCCCTCGGCGATCGCCGCCCTCTCGCTCTCACCGCCGACTGCTACATTCTCGCACCGCTCTTGGAGGTAACCGTTTTCTTATTTTTTATTCTTGGGTTAGTTGCCCTAATTTTTGCCCCAATTCACAATTTTGTGGAATTTCGCTTGCGTTGGCCAATAACTCAAAATTTTGAATGAAGAGTCGATTGAAACTATATCCTTTTGTTAATGCCGGAATTTGAATCTCTCTACCACATACTGTTACAAAACTTTCGTTGAGAGCTTTCCAGTGGCAGTGTGGCACCTTTAGACTTCCCATTGGCGTTTCATGTGTTTTTGACAGTGGGTTAAAAACTGAAATTTGGTTTTAGTTTGTTTGTGCATTTACAGAAAATTAACCCTTCTTTCTAAGTCTCTTTAGTTAAATATAGGAACGATCTGTAGAGGTCATTACCAAATTGTCGGAAAACTGTTGGACTAGTACGTGTGTTGTCACCATGGACAAGTTTGGGGAAGTTTGTGTGGGCTCTGAGGAGGAACGGCTTGCCATTTTGGATTACTTGGTGACACGTGGAAGAGCTACACGCCTTGTCATCAACAAACCTCAAGCTATAGAGGTTGCTGCTACTCTGATGCATAATACTAACATTCTGGAATTGGAAACGATGGGGTTTGACTTGTTTCTTTTCCATTCTGTTGATGCAGGGTGTCAAATTGTGTATTGCTCCTGGGGCAGCTTCTGCTGCCTCAACTACGGATTACAGTTTACTACACTTAACTTGGACTGCCGAGAAGCTGGGGAAGCAGCTTCATTTAATTGACCAACGATATCAAAAGTAAACATCCCGAGATTAATAGATTTGTGGTTTCATTAGGTCAATTTCTCAAGAAGAAACAAGTTATTGTTGTTTCTTCTTCTTTTTGGTTGATATTTTAAATCTGATTACTGAATTGAGCTCTGTGCAGAAGTAGGGAGTCTGCTATAGCATCTCTTAGAGAAGCAAACAAGAAACTTGCCCTGAGACATACAAAAGAAATGAAGCTGGCATCTCAAAGTAGAGAGAGGTGCTCGGCACTGTTGGACCAGGTGGAGAAAGTTCTCCAGGCTATTTCGGATGCTGAGTCCTCCAAAAAGGTTGATTTTGCATGCTAATCTTATTTCAGTGTTCATTCTCTTTGGCTTGTTAAATGTGTACAAAGTTGGGGATGTCTTTGTATTGGTGCTTGATATGGTCCATAGCTACTGAAGCCTGTTCAAGTACAGCCGGATATTTTATTCTGGTAAACATAATTCGATGCTACGTTTCATCAGTCTTAATCAATATGTTCTCATACAGGTGGCGGAGGCCTTGCAGAGCAGCAAACGTGCTATGCAGGAAAACCAAATTAACATTGAAGAAGTTGCACAGTGCCTGCTGGAACTTGATGAGAACATTGATGCACTGAAACGACTTGATAATGCTCTAGGTAAGCATTCGCTATCAGATCTCTAGTGCTGAGCATGTTAACTAATCATGTTTCTGAATTCTATTGGGCTATGAATCCTATGATTACATACTATGGTCATTGTATATATGCCTAACACGATTATCTTGTCTGCAACTCATCGCTTAACAAAATCCCAAATTACTCTGTGAACATATGTATATATGTGCCTAACATGTGACCATGAATTTGTAGAAGCAACTACAACATATGGTGAGATAGATGATGAAGACATTGAAGAAGAATTTAAGACGCTGCAGCTGGAGCTAAACAGCACAAAGGCAGTTGCAGCAGAGGCAGAGATATCAGAAGAAACTGAAACGGATGCTTTGAGCAATGCGTTGTTGAATCTTCGTCTCAAGAGTGAGGGAGCCAAGAAGGTGGAGGCAGAATGTTGCACAGATGAAAACATGTCAAATGAGAGAGGCCTTGAAGCGGCTTGAATTTATGTAAACGGATAGGATAGGTAATCCAAGTGTTGGATTTGATGTAAATGGGTTGATACGAAATGCGAATGAGTTCAGTAGTCTTGTAAAAACGTACATTTAAGTCAGATCTACTC
>NW_025952006.1:0-4280 GCF_023119035.1 Salvia hispanica
AAGTGACTAATAGTTTAATTTTTGACAAAAAACAGTAATATTATTCCGTTCTTAATCTTTACACAAAAGAGTATCGCCGCCCATATTGATTCAATATAAACGTCAGCGTTGTTAACGACAGCAATTTGTCGAACAGTTGGTGGGCAGACTATTTGTCAAACAATTGGTGGGCAGACTACTTGTCAAACAAGTTGAGATTGATCACTCACAATAATCCTCCAAGAATAGATTGATCACTCACAATAATCCTCCAGGAATAGATTGATTCAATAATCCTCCAGGAATAGATTGATTGATCACTCACAATAATCCTCCAGGAATAGATTGATTCAATTAAGAAATAGATTGATACCATCATAATTAGATTGATATCATTCCATGTATTATTGATCAATACAAAACACTATCTACCCATACTCATACAAAACACATTAATTTGATAGTTAAGAGTTTAGAAAATAAACTGTTAAATTAGTAACTAAAATATAAATACGATAATACACCACAATACCAAGATTCAATACATTAGCTGCAGTATTGGTATTCTTGAAACTTTTAAACATATATAAAAGAAATATTAATATAATTCTCTCACGAATTTTAAAAGGTAATACTATCATAATTGTATTCTTGGAAATGAGAAGAATTGAAGAAAACTCTAAACTTTTAAATGTATTAGTAATGCACAATTCAACACACACAAAACTAATAAAAATTAAAACGTGATCTCCCTTGCCAATATAATTAAGTTTAACAGTAATTCCAATAAAACTCAAGATCCACAAACGTTTTATTACGAAAAGAGAGAAATTCCAATAAACATAAACCAGATCACATGATCAAGCAACTCCTTGACCACGATTCGTACCTCGTCCACGAGCACCTGTTCGTCCACCACCACGCCTATTACGAGTTGTGTTAATATCAAAATTTGATCGAAGCCTCGTGTCTGCTCTCGGCCATCCGCGAGGAATACTCACCAGCGGATCTAGTATAGCAGGCGGATCAATAGAAATGCGTGCATTCTCACCATTGGAACTTGGATTCGAAATTAACCCACCACGAATATTCATTATATCCACCAATAACTTTTCGTGGGCTTCTTTCACCATCTTTATCGCACGTGGGTCAGTTATAGCTGCATCCGCACATTTTACAAAGCTTCTTTCCATATCTTGAAACGCTTTGAACTCTTCACTCATGTGAGGATAACCACCTGCAAAAACAATACTAGAGTGCGGTCTATACTCTCTTGCCCGCCATCTTTTCATGATATAACGATCGTGTACATGATTGATATCTTTGTACACCAAGACTTTTAAGATATGAACACAAAATATGCCTTTAAATTCATACCTACGGCAGTTGCAGCTTATATATTCCCCAAAAGGACGATACTCGACGGTGTAAGTGTATTCCTTGTGAAAAACATTCTGCACTAATCGCATCTCCTTTATCTTGCAACGATGCACACCATCTTCACCAATTGCGACATCTTCCACATTACAACTGCTAATTTTCTTGATTTCCACTTGCAACAAGAGGCCGATGTTATAAGTGTATTCACCTAGCAATTGTTTTTCCCATTGAAAAGTTGTCACAGGTATCAACATCACGCACTTTGACTTGTAATCAGCGTTCATCTCCTTCTGAAGTTTGTCTTGAATAGCGACCTCGTATTGTTCCACAAATAGTTTCAATGTGCTCCTTGAGTTCACAAAACCATCAAAGAATGCGTGCATAGATTCATTTCGTTGGGTCGATACCATACCAGCCCAAAAAGTATGATTCAAATAGATGGGTGCCCAATTCTCCTTTTCATCAAACAAATCTTTCAGCCACCTATTGTTATGAAGACTGTGTTTAGATAGAAAATCTGTCCACCTTGACTCGAATTCCGCAATACTGAGACTGTCATATATCGTTGAGTAGAAATCAGACGAACAGCTACGAAAGTCAGCAACACCTTTGAACTTTTGTGGAATTTTACAGGCAATATGCCATAGACAAAGTCTATGTATAGTCATTGGAAAAACTGCCTTCACGGCAATCTTTATACTCTCACATTGATCTGTCAGCATTGCTGTAGGTTGAACACCTTTCATGGCCAGTAACCAGTTGCTAAAGAACCATTTAAATGATTCGGACTGCTCATGACTTAATAGACCACATCCCAATAATATTGATTGGTTATGTTGGTTAACTCCGACAACCGTCGCCAACGGCATCTTGTATTTGTTTACAAGGTAAGTTGTATCAAAACTCACAACATCGTGGAACTCTTCGTACGCAGCTATACTACGAGGATGTACCCACATCACATTACGTAGACGTCCTTCATCGTCAACATCCATAATGTGAAAAAAGTTTTTATCTTGCAATTGCATCCTCAAAAACAGCCTGTGTATAGCTTCAGCATCCCCCTCTCCAAGTCTCAACCTTCTCCTTTTATCTATGTAGTTCCTACAGTCTCGTTGATTAACACCTAAATTCTGAGGACCTCCGGCCATAACTTCTAGAGTCCTCACGTTTTTACAAGTCCTATAGCCTGCAATATCTCGATTTTCCAGTAGGCGTTTCATGTGCAAAGTTAACTCTCGATTACCCGCCATAAACATTGACAATTCCGGCTCAAGACTGTGATTGTGATTCAACTTAACATTCGACACAATCACTTTACCATTAGTCTTTACAATGCAACTAAGACGAGCTGGACATTGCGTTTGTCTGGTAAACTTCTTAATTGCATCCTTAGGATTTCGCCCTTTGGAGCATGCAAGCATGTAATACTTAGACGACGAGTTACGTGTTGCAATAGAAAACCCTGCTAGCTTCGCATAATCTCGATAGGCTGTCTTAAGGCTCTCTTTTGAATCATATTCCATTCCCTTCATAGGAGCCATATTGGCTATACGATCTTCACCCGAAACATCATTATCATCGTCGCCGTCTACACCATTAGAATCTAGGATCTCATTAGCTGTTTCCTCTCTGTTGTTATTTTCATCCTCCTCTTCTTCTATCCAATCATCTCCTTCTTCATCATTGTTGTTATCTTCCTCTTCCACTGTCACATCATATACTTCTTCACCATTGTTGTTACTCTCTTCCGATAACTCATGATTGTCGCCAAAAACTTCCTCAAATATCTCGTTCATCATAGACGTATGTGTATTCATCATACACGAACACAGGATGGAAATGTAACTAAAAATAATTGCAGAAAAATGGGACTTAATTAGTTTTCAGCTAATTGCAGAAAAATGAGAAATGTAACTAAAAATAATTGCATTCGCGAAATTCAAAAATTCAATGGAAGCAAGGACAATATGATAGTTGACTGAAAAGTATGGATCTAAAAATTCAACTCCCACAGCCAATTGTTTAAAGCATTACAGCTATCTTCCATTTGGAATTAACAGTGCCTAATTGTCTAATTCATTATTCAGTATTTGCATAGTTAAACGGCCTCAGTTTTAAATCCATCATCGTACCTAACACGGTCTAACATTGGATACTACTACGATCCCTTATTTAATCATATTTCATATTTGCTCTCATAAAAATTTTTGTTTGGAGTATTCAAATAAATTAACATACACTCGTTTGAGACCAATTCTTTATTCACAGTTTCTCCAGATATTTACATTTTTTTTATGCATGACCCACCATTTTTAAGTTTCCACACACCATACCTAATAAAAAAGTTTTCAGATATTTACAAATTTATTATGCACGACACTTTCAACACACTATACCTAACAAAATGGGCATTTTCTCCACTTGCAATATAATTTGCTTAATATCTATGTAGTCCCAAAATGCAAAAATCTTGAGATGTGATAATCTAGTTATATGTGAAAAATGTACAACATCCCAAAAATCTCACAAAAACCCCATGTATATTTTAATGAACATGTATAGGAGGCCTAAAACACATATAAATAAGAGAAAAGAGTGGTACCTTTGATGTTTTTTATATCGTGGCAGCAATGATTTGGATGAACGAGGCTGAAGATGCCGCAACCTGTGACGCGGAGAGCCGGACGGTGGAGGCTGGTCGACGGAGACGACGGAGGCTGGTCGACGGAGGCGGCGGAGGCTGGTCGACGGAGGGAGGAATGAAGATATTCTGCCGTGGCAATATTATTTGTGATTGCATACATTTAAAGAAAAAGATTGTAATTTGATATGTGTTTGACTTTTATATTTAGATAAAAGATATTAATTTGATATGATTATCTTTCCTTTTATATTAATTGATATAATATTCATTTATT
>NW_025952007.1:0-1000 GCF_023119035.1 Salvia hispanica
TCAAATATTTTCAATTGTCTATACAAAACTAACGTCTTTAATTAGTGATGTTTTTATTAAAATAAAAGAAAGAAAAACAAAACAAAAAAATACTTATTATATAATTATACAACGTCGATTTGAACATCATCGTTTTGCTACGTAGATGAAACTTATGAAAAATTAAACTCCATAATTTTATATTTTATTTTCAAAAATCATACAAGACTACAGAAATAAAAGTATGCAGCCAGCTCACACAAAACTCTTTTATAATAGAATGCATAAATTAATAATTTTAATTAAAAATAATTTATTGATATTTAAAAAATTTAAATTTTAAATTTAATTTTATAAAATTAAATTTAATATTGAAATAAAAATAAAGTGAAGGATAAAAAAAAAGGAAGAAGACGATAATTTCAAAATAATATCAGATTTAGAACATCATTGAAATAATATAAGATTGAAAAAGTAAAAATTTTGAAAAGGCAAAATTGTCTAAATGCTCAAAAGGACATTTTCGGATCAAAAATATTCAAAAGGATCAATTTCGAAATAAACCCTTTGTATAGATGTCTGGCGATATTTTTAAAGTCCAGGGACTATGGGCGAGATAAACTCATAGTCCTGGGACTGTTGGCCCATAGGAGGGACCATTTTTGTAGTTCACTCTTTATTTTATGTGTGTACTTAATTTTTATATGCCTTTCTTTATACGCCCTCTGCCTACAAAAAATAGACAAGTTTTATTATTTTTGACCGTATATCAAAATTAGACTAATTCTAAAAATGAAAAATTTTAAACCAATACTATTATACTAACCATAGACTCAATAATAAATATATAATAAATATGAATCCTACAATTCACTAATACTACTTTTATCACATTTTTCCTTCATCTCTCAAACATTACTAATTACATATTAAAATTTATGATATTATAATTTTATTTTATTTTTTTTAGATGGAGGGTGTACTATTTAGGAACGTGATGTCATTGTGATTGGCTAAACAG
>NW_025952008.1:0-118000 GCF_023119035.1 Salvia hispanica
ATAGAACTGCTAAAGCGGGACGGAGGGAGCAATAATATAAAAAGTAACCACTAATTTATACGGGAGCATTTTATTATCATCTTGTTTAGCAAATGTAGGACCACCTTATAGTATTGTGCATTAAAGAACACACACCAAACTGAATTTCCACAGTTTTGATCATTGCACATGCTATGCTATGTCAACATTACTGTGTGTTTTATTTTTCTATGCATGCTATGACTGTTCACACATATCCAATCACACAGCGCCGAAATCATCCTACGCATCACTATCACCATAACTTCATTTACAACTAACCATACTCAACCTTTTTTTATTAGTGCACATTGGTTAAACCTAGGGCTGGTTATTCGGTCGGTTCGGTTAATAACCGAACCGACTTGTCGGTTAACCGACTCCAAAATGCCTTCAAAAAACTAACCGGAACCGACCCGATCTTCGGTTCGGTTACTTAATTAACCGACTCGGTTAGAACCGGTCGGTTCTCGGTTATAACCGAACTAACCGAATTGATTTAACTTATTCAAATGTTTATTTTGCATGATTAAGGTTGTGATAGATAACTCAACCTACACCTAATCACACTATTAGTTTATCACCGAAAGTTGAATTAACTATTTCACGGTCATCCTTCAATGATCAATCATTCAATTCAATGATTCAATCTATAATATATAAAATTCTGAAATTTTCTCACTTGTTAATTGATTTTGTGTATTCTCAATTCTACGCATTTCTGCATGATTGTAAAACCGAAAACGTCAAATTTTTTATCATATTTTTTTGCATTTTAGTCATAATCATTCAATTTCATCCTACACCATAATAAATTCAAATTAAAATAGACTTTTTTGACATTGCAAATTTGCAATATGAGACTTTGATAAAATTTAGAAGTAAATTACAGATTATTATTATTATTATTATTATTATTATTATTATTATTATTATTTAGGCTCTTTAATAAACTTAAACTTTAAATGATCTAAAATTTGAAAGCTTTTCTCTAATAATAAGTGAAAGGTTATCTTATTTTTAAAATAGTAGTATTGCTTAAGCACTCGTTAACTTTGAGAGATCTTATTTTTTAAAATATATTTAGAAACTTTATTGAATTTGATATATTATAACTTTATAAGTATAAATAACTAATAGTTAACAAATTAAAATAGATTTTTTTGACATTGCAAATATGCAACATGAGACTTTGACAAAATTTGGAAGTAAATTACATATTCTTCTATTGTGACAAAGTTTAAAAGTAAATTACAATTTCAGTTATTATTAATTAAAAATATAATTGAATTTAAAATTATTTATTGTTTTAACTTTTAAGTTTTCATCTACTTTTTATTATTATTATTATTGTTATTATTATTATTATTATTATACTCCTATTTAAAAGTAATATATAAATTGTTTAGGCACTTTAAAAGACTTGAACTTTACATGATCTATATTCTATACTTTAAAAACTTGTCTCCAATAATAAGTGAAGGGATATTCTATATTTAAAATCAAAATAGTAATTCTTAAGAACTTTATTGACTTTGAGATATAAATTTATAAGTATAATACTCTAATTGATAGTGACACAAATTAAAATGGACTTTTTTTTGACATTGATTTAGACAAAATTTAGATATAAATTACAATTTCTTTAATTGTGACAAAGTTTGAAGTAAATTATACTTTATTCTAGTATTAAATAAACATATAATTAAAATTAAAATTGAATTTAATTCGGTTACCGGTTATAACCGGTCGGTTATAACCGATAACCGACATTTAGCAAAACTTAAAACCGGAACCGAACCGATAACCGTAAATGTCGGTTATCGGTTAACCGATAACCGACCGGTTTCAGTTCGGTTCTCGGTTAACCAATTAACCGAAAACCGTTTACCCACCCCTAGTTAAACCTATGCACTCCTGCAATAGATTGTACTACTGCAACATAACTACACAAGAATTATATTTCAAAAATTAAATAATTAAATAGTCTGTTCGTAAAATGCGAATATATATGTGACCTTTAGGTTTAATATAGTACTAGTGTACTACTATGACTTACAATATCAATTCTTATTGTATGTTAATCTCATAGAGTATTAATACTTTCCTCCCTGTCTAAATGATTACCACCTTAAACAAATTGAAGTGCTATAGTCAAAGAAAAAATATAACCGAAGATAATGTTTATGTAAAATAAACAGGACTATACTATTACTACTAGAATAGTTAAAGATAGTGGAACTAACGAGCGAATGAAATGAATAAGGTTAATAATGTCAAGGAGACATATCTATACTAGTATCTTTCTAATTTTTAAATAGTGGATTAATAGAAGAATGATAATCTCGCCATCATTTCTGGCTGGATAAAATCTTGAACTAATTTTAGCATAATACTGTCGGAATTGTGTCGTTCTTTGAAGGGAATGGACCACAAAATTATATGCTCCATTTAATGTCCTGATATTAGTTTTTTATTGTTCCATTTATAATAAAAAACTTAACAGATATTTAAAATTATTTTACAAGAGAAATCTTTTAAATTTATAATAACAAAAACTACATTCCTTAATTTGTATGCCCCGAGCCCTCTGATACATTATTAATGAGATAAAAGAGTGATATTTTTTGCAAAGGAAACGATGATTTCAAAATGTTGGATTAATATTAGTAGTATACTTATTCATTCAAATATAAAAGAGTGATATTTTTTGCAAAGGAAACGATAATTTCAAAAATGTTGGATTAATATTAGTAGTATACTTATTCATTCAATATTATTCACGGTTGATTTGATTGATTTTGAAGAAATCTATGAGAAACACATTGGCTAACAGTAATAAAAAAAAAAAAAAACAAAAAAAACAAAAAAAAAAAACAAACAAACATTGGCTAAGGGTGTCTCCAACGGTGCCCCTCCTGTTCGCCCGTCGGCGACGTCCGACCGGACGGGCGCCGTAGTGAGCGGGAAGTGGCGCCCACGCCCGTCCCGAGTGCCCCTGCGAAGGGCTCGCCCGCCGATGCGTCGGCGTCCGATCGACGTCCGCCACGCGGGCGAAGGGTCGGACGTCCGGAATTTTTAATTTTTAAAAAAAAAAAAAAAGAACTCTATAAATAGGGCTCCTCCAACATCATTTCATTTACACCACTTGTGTTGACAAGTTTCTCTCTCTAACCTCTTTTTTCAATTATCTATAATGGCGAGTAGTCGTGCGGGTGGTAGTGGCGGAGGCGCTAGTGATAGTGATGGCTTTAGTAATGATGAATTGGATCTCGCTGTGCAAGCGGCGATTGATCGACGGATCCCGGCAGAGGCGGCGGCCGTGCCTCGGCCAATCCATCGCCGACGGCATGTACCCCGGGACCACATTGCTGCACATCACCGGTTGTATGCGGACTACTTTGCTCCAGAGCCGCGCTTTCGCTTTATTCCGTCGACGTTTAGGATGCATCGTCCTCTGTTTATGCATATCGTTGGTGCATTAGAGAGAAGGTACGAGTTTTTCGGAATCGGGAGGATGCGGGTCGGCAAACCCGACACACGCCAATACGTATGTACGGCCGCAATCGTAACCGGCGTACAGAGGCCGGCCGACATGTTCGACGAGTACCTCCACATTGGAGTCTTCACCATCGAGTGTCGGTGGAGTTTTGCGCGGCGTTAGAGCGATATTCGGAGATCGCATCTTCGCGTCCGAGCCCGAAGACCGCGCGGCGAATATGCACGGGTCTGCACGGGTTCCTGGGATGTTGGGCGCATCGATTGTATGCATTGGGACGGAGGAACTGCCCGCCGCCTGAGGAGATACACACTTCCAGCTTAGCCAAGCATCCCACGTCGATCCTTGAAGTTGTAGCCGATCTGGCTATGGATATGGCATGCTTATTTTGGAGTGGCCGGTCGAACAACGACATCAACGTCCTCCCGCCGTCGCCCTGTTCAACGATCGCGAATGGCGTTGGTCCCGCCATCGGTGCCACCAACGGCAACCACACAACATGAGATACTATTTGGCGGATGAGATATACCCAACCGGCCCGTCTTTGTGAAGACGATCAAGCGCGATCGGGCCAAAGAAGTCCTACTTTGCGACCCGTAGGAGGCGCCGCGCATTTGGTGCGCTCCGTAGTCGATGGGTGATGGTGAGGGGTCCGACACGGCAGGGTATATTCCCAACATCGGCGACATCATGTACGCGTGTATCATTGCACAACATGATTGTCGAAAGTGAAGGGGACGAACCGACTCTGGACCAAAGATGACACGGTAGTCGGTCCAAGCACGGCGTGGCCACCGCGAATGTGAACATGGGGGTACCTCATGGAGAGGCTGAGCGGTTGCGCGCATTTGCCAACATGCGGCAAAAAATGCCCATATTCGACTTCGGGAGGACATCATCGAAGAGGTTTGGACGCGAGGGGTGGACACTCGATGTGGTTGTTTTTTTTTTATCTACTTTAATTTTTTTTTTTTGAATGATGTATGTTTTTTTTTTATCAAAATATGAAATGACTCTCAGAGCCTGTGCCGAATTTTATTTTTAATTAAATTTAATTCATTCAATTTAACGGCTACGAATGAGTGAAGCAGCGGGAAGGGCTAAGTGACGCTGGCAAAGTAACGAGGCTAAATACCGGACGCTACATTTTAAGCGGCGAATGGAGTACACACCTGGAGACACCCTAACAAGATAAGTTGAAACATTATAAAAATATTTAAAATTGAATTTTGTTGTTATGAAAAATTTCTTTAATTTATAGTACTAGTAATTAATAAAGCTAAATAAACTACCACTCGTAGTCTACTAGTACTCCATGTTAAATTCATTCATTTTAATTATTTGGGAATAGAAAATAGATATAATCCTCCATATTGTATTTTCATAGTTGGCGGGAACACGTAGTCCGATATTGAATACGACAACAGTGATGGTTGATAAAGACAGGCACGGTTGGTACAAGTGGGACCCAGTGAGGGAATGCATTGGTTCATATTTCCCGCCTTTTCGTCGAAATTACATATCTACCCTTTGCACTTCTTTTCACTAATTTTGGGGCTATGTCAGAAAAAGGGGGACCTGATATTTATGCTAATGTTTTAAATTTTGTGATCACCATTCACCATCAATTTATTTGCTTTCCCTTTCCACCTTATTTGATACGTTAGAATTTGCTGCTAGATGACACAAAACAACCATGTTGCCTCAATTATTTATAATCTACTGTATGATTTTCTCATTAATACTAGTATATATTCTAATTATTGGTATCAATCCAATTTTATATGGTACATAATTTACTGATAATTATTTATTTTTAGCACTCATTGCTATTGACAATATTTGGTCAGACTGAGATTCGAGCAAGATTGTCCATCGCGGGGAGCGAGGCAGGTATAGGCTACGAATTATGCAGCGCGCATGGACTGAAAAAAGTGGTGTTGAACGCATGCATGGTATCGGTTAATTTGTGAGAGCCGCCAAACACCATTCATATGAAAATTGTGAAATTAGGTTCCTTTTTTCTTTTTATTTTAATTCTTTTTTTTTAATTTAAAATTTCTGTAGTTTGATATAATTTGGTCATATAAATTATGGATGTGATTCATTGATGTTCAAGTAAGCTTAGAAATTCCTCAGGTTTAAACTTCAAATCAGAGAAATTTCTTTTTACTTAAATAAACATTTACTTCCAATTTCTCATCCTCTTTCATCCTATTTTCTTTCGATCAAATATTATGCTTCTTTCCACATCAATTTTGCAAACAACAGTGCTTTGTTTGTATGTTTGCTAAACTTAATATATAATGAGATAAATAGAGATTTAATCATGGTATTAACGATATTAAATGGATTTCGAGTTTATTGCAAAAAAAAAAATCCATCCTAGAATCACTTTTTAACTGAATGAATTGATTTGACGAAAATATTGTGAATAAAAATATGATCACACTCTTCTAGTGATATTAAGTGGATTTTCAAGCTTAAATGGATAGTGCCAAACGTGTAAATATATAATGTATAAATGTACTAGTAATTTAAGTAGTGCCATATAATTATCGTGGCAAACTGTCGCAAAATATATTTTTTAATCTCGAAAAATCGATATGTTTTGATTCATCTTTTTCTCAGTACTAGAATATCTCATCTGCCTCGACTATTGCATTGGCGTGACGTGTCGTTTTTTTAGACCAAAGTTTTGGGACAATAATATCTGATATTTTTGCTTTTTTTTTAATTCCTTGAATATTTTTGAATTATTGTTAGCTGGGGACATGTTACTGTCCAAAAGAGAAAGATAAGGATCAATTCTTGTTATGTGTGGTAACTAATTCTGACGCAGTGAATTCATTCCCAAAAAATAATTTAATAGTAGATGAATTGTGAATTAGTAATATATTGTCCTTTGTACACTTATGTCAATATCAAGGATAGTAAATAATTTTAAGCTGTGATAATAGAATAATGGTGACAGTACCGTCGCATAAACATACAACAATAATTGCTGTTTTTCTCATTATTAGTTGAGTAGGCATGTGCTGGATACCAATAATAATAATACTAATAATGATATATCTTAATCACATTTCATGTTATTTAAATCTGATATTGAACCAAACAGCAATTGTTTGTCAATCACTTATTCCCTTTTTTTTATAGGAAAAATTGACAAAAATTTCAATGCCGCATTACTATCGATCTTTAGTCTCGAACAATAATCACTTTTTATTAAGTCGATTCACATATTACTATTTTTCTCTATTTTAAAATAAATGTTTTAAGTGGAAGAAGTGAGGCTTTTAGATTTTGTTACTTGTAAAATACTTAATGTATATAAACCAACAAATGAACATAAGAACAACTTAATTATACTGCTCCATATTTATCAACCGGGTATAATCTGATCAATGGATATAAAATGGAATAATAAGATAACGTTTATATAGTTTACTATTTCCGTACAGGTAAGTAAAAGTCAGCTTTAGCAATTTCATATTAGTACAAACTCTTCTTGTTGCAACTGTGCACATTCATACTTTAATTATAGATTAAGAATCTACAATCAACATCAGATTCAGTATTCGTGTTATCTCAAATACTCCGAATACGTCATAAAATAAAAATAAAAGCATAGAAACACAAAAAATAAAAGCAAAGTTTATATGAAAGGGCAATTTGGTCAAGTAGCTACCCCACGAAGTCAAACAGTCAACTCGGCTGCATGATTGGCTAGCCAGTGTGAGTACGTGGTGAAGTATGATTGGAGCATTACAGACCATCGGGATTCACAGCTCCTCACAGAATAATTAAAGTTAAACAAAAAGCAGAGAGAAAACACAAACACACACACTCTCTCATCTTTGTTCAATTCTACAGTCACACTGTGTTTTCTCTCTCCAAAAAACACCCAAATTCCAGCACTCTTCATCCAGAGGCAGTTACAAGCTACGCCAACCAATGAATTGTATTCCTCATTTCAATACTTAGGCTCGGGAACTGACTTCCATTTTTTCTTCAATTTTTGCGTGGGAAATTGAAAAATGCTGGAAGCTGCAGCAGTGGTGAGCAATGTCGGATTCTCATCCCATCTCCACAGCTGCGGCGACAGCTCCGAGGAGGAGCTATCTGTTTTGCCCCGCCACACCAAGGTTGTTGTCCCCGGGAAACAACCGCACAAAGTCGGTGCTGGTGGGGCTTCAGGGTCGTCAAGAAAGCTGTTGGCCTCGGTGGATGGCATTGGCTGGTATGATTTCACTGCAAAATTCCCCTTTTTTCTTCTTTCGTTTTTTCTCTCAATTTTGTAATTTTCAATTTGCTTATTGGGGCAATGTGTTTTGGGTCTTATTTGTTTTTGTTGGACTCATTCAGCTTTGATTTTGGGACGAAGAAAGTAAGTATTTTTGGCAAGATTTTAATGCTTTTAGTTCCTTTATAAGCTTAAACTTGTGTAATTAAGAATTTACCTTATACAGAATTGACATTGAAATTTATCATCTGAGTATTGTTTGAGCTATGCTGATAATGGATTCCTTTTTTGCATGTGGGGCTTTTGTGCTAGATCTGACTTAATTACTTTTGTTTTCATAATGTGGATGCTAATTTGACTTCTATTTTTACCAATTGATTAAATTTTTTGTTTAGTTACCCTTTTGATGCTTCTTCCTTAAGATCACTTTCGCTATGTTTTGTTATTGCAAACTAGCTTATCATGGCAATTCTGACATTGATTTAATTTTTTGACATTTTAAATGAACTTAGGAATATTGCAAATTAACTTAAGGTGTTGAGTGCTTCCTGTGACTGATTAGACACAGCATTGTTGGTTTTGCAAGTATTGATGAGTATTTCTGTATTATCTGAGCTGTAGATTTTGGGAGTTCCCAACTCAATTACTCAACAGAAACTGTTCTTGGAGGAAAGTTAGGATTGTTGATCATTGTATAATTGAATGATCTATACCATGAAATTTGTAATTTTTTTAAAAAAGATTGGAGATGCTTGAGAAAGATACATTGAGATTGGATGATTATTTAGTGGAATTAGTTTTTTGATGGATGTGCAGGTTCTCACTAATGGAATTGAGGTGAAGCTGCAAAGAAATGCTTTAAGTGTTCTTGAACCTCCTACTGGGAACGAAGAAGACGACTACCCTGAAAGTGAACACGAGCATTGGAATAGCTCGGATATTGGTAAGCCTTGTAGGTAGGTTTTTTAATTTTTATTTTGGCTCATGTGACTATATGAGGTCCTCTTTCTGCAAAATCAAATGAAAAAACTTTTAAGCTGAAAACTGATCTTGTTCTATGATAAAAATATTTCCTATTCAAGCAATAATATTGCTTTATGTTTGAAGATGGGCAAAAGTATTTGTGAAAGTCACGCCTGCTGTCAATTTACATAGGTTTCCCTTATATTTTGTTTACCACTTTTTCCAATTATACTGTCCCCCATTTTTGTACTACAACCTTGTATTCATCCATTAGAGTGATCTAATTATATGCTTTATTGCAATTTTGTAGCATTCGACGATGCTCATAAGTCCCATAGGTCGAGGCATCGCATTCACCGTTCATCTAGCAAGACTCTCCGTCGCTCTCTCTCCTCTGAATCACAGCTGAAGGATTCTGCTTCTACAGCAAAAGGGTCCTCGGTGAGAAAGGCTTTCCCTTTTCCATTATTCTAGAATAAAAGGCTGAAGCAACTTTTGCTGCCTTCTTTATCTCATCCTCGCAAATCATTGACTACAATTGATCATTGATAAATACCTCAGGTCGACCTAAGCAAACTTGAGATGGTCCGCTCTGGAGATATGCGCTGCATTTTAACCTTGTGAGTGGCTTCGCACGGCTAAGAAAGATACACTTTGCTTTACAATTCAGTTATGTACAGAGCATTAACCTATTCTGTCCGGTTTCAGGTGGATACAAATCCTAACCCCTTTCCCAAAGGGTCAACTAATTGATGTTGTCCAGAGGCATTTTGTTTCACAGGTTTGTTATTACTTGCACAAGGTCTTGTTGAAGATGAAACAAATGTTGCGATTACTGATGAAAATATGTGTGTTGGGTGCAGCAACTGGATGAGCTTCAAGTGATTGCAGGATTCGTGCAGGCGGCAAAGAGACTTAAGAAAGTTTGCAAGTGATCATGTTTCGAGAGCTGACCACAACCCTAACAAAGTTGCGATTTGTTGGAATGTACATGTGTTAGTAATGGTTTCTAGTAGTGTAAGTGTAGATAAAGCTCTATGTAGATATGACTGACTGAGAGAAGGCCATATCCCGAACATTTGTGCTAACCTGCAGCAAGCAAGCAAAAACTGGGGACTTTTTCTTCAAATTGTATAGCCCCTCCCCTTTATAATCAAATTACCTTAACCCTTTTTATGGATCTTTTCTTATTTCTCAAATACTATCTCTCAAGAGTTATTAGTAGTACTAGTACATTCTATCAAATCTTATGAGAGAGAGCATCCTATGTTGGTTGGTTGGAGATGGAGCATCCTATGTTGCATAGATATGTTCAATGGTAATCCAACTGTCACTTTACCAGATGGTCTTGATTAGGCTCTCATTTTTGGGTACATGTACCACAAAATTCCAGATAACTAATGACACTAATTTTGTGTGCAAGTGGGGACTTTTAGCATTCCCACTCATATTCATCAATTCATGGCGTGATTAGCTCAAATAATAGTAATGACAAAGAGTAATATGGCATACTAGTAATGTTCTTTTTTTTTTATATATAATAAAAGCGGCAAAGGCCAATAACAAAATGAAATTATCAAGAATATAAAGTACCTAAATTATCATGAAATTTATCATGAAGCAATCTACCATTGAGACCTAAAGATTGTATCTCAAGAACATGAACTCCTAAAGATTGGAGTTAGCAGCCAAAATTCCAGGGCGCATGCCCACTTATTTGGTGGCATAATAAAATTAATTAAAGATGAAAATAAACAAGATGAAGTGGGAGAGAATGACAGATTACTTGGATTTTAGTTTAAAAGGTCAAAGAACATAAGCATGTTAGCAGTATTTCCTATTGAAGGTGGGACAAAATATATACTGTACATATTAGTATATAAAGGTAGATATAAGAATGGATAATGTGCAAATTCCACGTCGGTCTGCTTTAATTTGCAGTACTTACTGTAAATTCTAAACTATGTTTGAAGTTTGAACTACAATAACATTAAATTCCTATTTGTTTCCGAGCAATAGTCTTTTTATTCTATTTTGGTAGTCCTATAAAATTAATTCATATTTAATTTTTATAAGTTTTTCATTTAGAAAGTGGATCTTATTTTTCACTAACAATATTTTAGTTACTTTTTTATTTCTATTTCACTTATTAAAATGTGTTTCACCCCAAAGTTTCTATTTCTAGGAGATGAAGAAGTGTTAAAATCGTATTCAAATTAGAGCAAGACTACGTATTTCTAATGCCAATAAAAGTTCAAATATTATTCTATACAGAAATGACTGTAAATCCTGTTATAACGCGAATAGGATGAAGGTGAATACAGTTGAAAGCATGTACAAAAAAATACCAAGTACTTTCTTCATTTTTAGATAATTGAGTCATTTATTTATTTTAAAAATTCCATGATAATTAAGTCATGTTTATAGCAAAAAGTAATTCATTTTTTCTTTCCCTAGTTTATTATATTTCTTACGTTATTCATTATTCATCTCTTTAATTTTATTATCATTTCATTTAACATTTTATCTCCATATTGAAAAAAATTACCCAGTTAATAAGAAACATAGATAATATCTTAACTTAAAAAGGGAGTCACTCAGAAATAGGTCGGCTATTAAATTTTTTATAATAACATTATAACATAGTATTGTATTAGCATTGGTCGGTACTAACTTTGGGCAAAATCTACTTTTTTTTCACAGTCTTTAAAATCATGAATTTTACAGATTGAGCGAAATTTCAAACTCTGACCCCACCAATCCAATCAGTGTCAAAAAACGATGTCATTTTGAGCAAAATTACAATTGATTTCAAACTTTCACAAATCCTGCAATATGTATCTATCTATTACGATCCACGTATGCTAGCGGGCATTGCGCTTCCAAACCTTTATGGGGCGAGCCGTTCGGCGGAATAGGTGCGCGGGCCGATTTTTGGCCCGCCATTGCCGCCATTGTAGTAAGGACGTCGCTTTTTTTTTAAATTTTCCCAAACATTTATATATACGTTTAACGTCATTTTCTTTTGACCTTGTTTTAACGAGTTTTCTTTCTCTCAATTTAGTACAAGAGCAATATCGCGAAATGGAGAACAACAACGACTCTCCTCCGCCGAGCTCTCTCTCCGCGTCTACAAACGCAGATGGACATGTGGAAAATCATAGGTGAATGGAAGGCACTAACCGACCCGGAAGAAGGGGCTTCTTTTTATCTCCTTCAGAGTATGGGGGCCCTAATGGCGGGCACGTAGCGGAGACGGCGGCGATGAGAAGTGATGCAGGCTTGTGTGGAAGCGGGGGGTTTTTTTTTTTTTTTAATTATGTAATTTTTTAATGTACTTTTTTATTAATTTAATAAAATTATTGCACTTTCCCATATCTGTGTTAAATTTAATTTCATATTTTGCGTGATTGTAATTTATTTGTTTTTTATGATTTTGTTGGCATGGGACCCATTGCTTGTCCTGCTTGTCTTGATGATGTTGCGGAGGAATTTTAGTGCCGAGGTGTGGGAGGGGAGTTTGGGTAGTTTATGATGGCCTATGACTATCCTATTGTTATTATGGAGCTTCTTCCACATCATCAAGACAAAAATCCGGGCAAGCAATATGCTACTCAAAAGGGCCCCAAATCATAAAAATAAATAAATTACAATCACGCAAATTACTAAATTAAATTTACGACACGTATAGAAAATGCGATAATTTTATTTATAAATTTAAAAAAGTACAAAAAAAAAATTACATAATTTAAAAAAAAACACCATCCCGCCAAACGATCCCCGCTCACCTTGTCCGCCGTCCCCCGCTTTCCGGAACCCCAAATCCCGGGCAGCCGAGTCCCCGTCTCCCATCGCCCTACGTGCGTGGGCCAAACCGGCCACATACTCAAGGATCTCATAAAGAAACCCCTTCTCCATGGGTCTTCGCCGCCCTTCCATTAATTGACGTTTTTTCCCCATGTTCATCGTCGTTTGTTTATGCGCGAGCTCGGCGAGCTCGGCCGCTCTCCGAGGGGGATGCGACTGACCTCCGGGACCCCGGGCGACTCCTAGAACGAGCCCGTTGCGCCGTCCTGACCAACCGAGGGCGGCGAATAAACGTTGGAGGGGGACGGAAATCCCGAGTATCGTTGGGGATCTCGTGGAAACCACCGTCGTCGAGCCACTCGGCGAGGTTCCCGTGTTGGACTACCGCGGAAGACACGGAAACCAAACAGTCCTAGACGGGTCTATTTAGGTGATTATGCATTCGACTCCAATTTAAATGCAATATTCTTTGATCTATAGATATAACATCAAATAAACACGCCAATCATGCATATTCGATGTAGTTCGATTTATTACCTCATAATCCATCATTGGATTGACGTTGCTAAGCGCACCACCCGAGATCCTTGGTTTTGACCCAGGCTCTTCACTGTTGACGTGATTCTTGTCCTTGATTGCTCCATCGATGTGGGCGGATCTTAGATAATCAATTAAATAACTTTGAATGGATCTAGGGAAAACGATACAAGCCCAAATTGTCTAGATCTAATCCCATGAATTAGAGGATAGATCGGAAACGATAATCAACACTGGTCTACAACTATGGCTCGAAAATCGAGACCAAGAGGAAAAGGAAGGAGCGCCGATTTCTAGGGTTAGGGTTTTGTGTTGTCTTGGATTGTGTGCTAGGTTTCCCTTTCATTCAATATTTATAGTGGACCTTATTGGGCTAGTAAGGGGATCCATGGAATGACTTAAGTGTTGGGCTCACCCATTAGATAAATTACTAATTAAATCAAATGACCCATGATTTAATATATTATCAATAGAATATTATTTTATTCCACTAAAGAATAATATTGCCTTTCCCACTTAAATCACCAAATTACAAATAAACTTGAGTCCGTTTATTTTATAATATTTAAAGCGTTTAAGATTATCTTGATCAAATCGATTTAATTCTTTTGTCTGCTATGTGACTAGAATTAAATTAATTCTCAGAGTTTTCTAGTTTGAAACTTTATTTATTATTCGTGGAATAAATTCCAAGCTGGCGAGATTTCGAATAATAAATTCCTCTTCAAACCTCAGTGAGGATCACCCTTTTAGGGATTTAATCATACCACGGGCACGCGAATTCTGAAATAATATTCCAATACCTTAAGTATTTATTCAATTACTACCACCAGATATCATGAACTTGAGTTACGTACGAGCTACGCATATTGATAGAGTAAGTAGCGTTTTGATTGATAAACAATATTGATATTAATATCATAGACTAGAAAATACTAAACTTTTTACAGAAATGTATTCTTTCGGTAGATAGCAATAAAGAATAATTCGGATAGATCACCTTTCGATGCTTTACCACACTTAGGGTGTTACTAATCTCATCTTAGGTAAGAGAGAATTATCACGAAACACATAACCCCGTACCAATAGGTAGCCAAAGCACATCTAGGTTGTGAATACGTTTTCTTCTTACTAGATCTGGCTAAGTCCCCTACTTGGAAAACTCATGAGGAGGTTCATCAATTTCCCACTACTTGACTATGCTTAGTAGAAGCACTAGACTTGTTTATTATATTTAGGCCAATAAACCATTTATATTATATTATTTATTCTCATAAATAGGTAAACAAGTGGACGTGGCGTTTCATTGTATGCACAAGGCATTTGTACAAAGCGTGTACGCTCGAAGCATCTTTTAGTATACAAACCCCGACAAAGCGGCTCTTGGCCGGCCAGCCTCGACAATTGCCGGAACCACCGAGAATCCATCGCGCCTCATGGAGTTCAGGTAGGTGAACTCTTATAAACATTCTTCAAGGGAGCCCCAGCGCCTCCGCCATCCTGGCTGTCGTAAATCGGTTGGGTGTTGGTCTTCATGCGGAGGTTGTTGGCGTACAACCCAGCAAATCGGGAGACCGCGGCCACGATTCGGCCCCGACCACCCGTGGCTCCTCCCTTATTTGTGTGTATGGGCACCCGTACGGGCAATGTGTCTTGTAGGCTGCTGCAATCCCTAGCCCACACAAGTTAATTATCCTCGATTGTTCGAAACGAGGGGATCATCGCCAACCAGTCACCCGAGCCTTGGAGCCGCGCCGACGTTAAAATCATCCGTCCACTTCCTCTCCGTACGTGTGTCGTCGCTCGGTAGGTTGCGACGACTCGCTGGAAACCACCCTTTTTTGCCGCCCACACCCCTGCTTCTTCTTCGGTGCACCCCGACCACAGGCCTACTCCCGTATGTCCACCGGGAGTGTGTCTAGTCATGTCGATCGACTTGTTCCACGACAACTCCTCACAGGGAGAAAGTTTCATCCTCCGGTGAACCACCGGCGTACTGCGTTAGGACTGCGGGGATCATCCCCAGCACCACAGCATACTGCCACCGGCATACTGGTGAGGTTGGTGCCCCTTGCACGGCGGAAGACTTGTACAAAGCAAATAAATCGAGCGAGGATCTATTTGACCGATTGTCACCGTTAATCAATTCACATGTTAAATGAGATAATTGCATGCTGGAATGCAAATAATTCATGCTGAGGAAAGTAAATCCTAAAACATGAATTCTACGGTTTAGAAGTTACCGATTTGATTACTCCAAAGAATCATCGATTGCTTTCGCGCCTTCTCACGATGATCTTGATACTGAATACGGTCTTACCTGCGGTTCGGCAATACCGATATCGGGGTGGTGGCCTTATCAAAATCTTGGGGTACCGAATAAAGAGGAAATAGGAAAATCCTTCTCCAATTAGGAGAGAAATTGAAGCTCTGTTAGGTAGGGGGACGAAAATTATGAATAATAATGAATGAATTTTAGTCTCATTTTTCTTATTTATATTGGTTCCTTTTGGGCCCGGGACAGGGGATCAGGGAAAGGGTTTTTGGATATGGGCTAGCATTACTTTAACTAATTAAATTGAACCCACAATTTAATACAAGCTTATATTGGAATATTACGAGGGGCCCCTCAAAGTAATATTGAACTCTCCCCATCAAATCCGAAATTACAAGTTCCGGTTTCCACTTTGTTTATTATTTATTTCTGTTAAGATATAAATGTCCATTAATTAATTAATTCGCTATGGACTTAATTAATTAATATCTTTTTAAATTTCCCAAGAGTGGACTTAGCAAAAACATTTATTTATTATTCATAGAGTAATAAAACTCCAAGCTGGCGATTTGAATAATAAAACCTTGTTGAGCTCCTCTTGAGGACATTATCAAACGAGACTCACCTCGCGCAGTTTCAACATAATAGCAATCTTAGCCTTAGATATTAATCCACACCGATATATCGGGATTATTGGGTTCGAAAAATCCGCACCATTTGATAAGTCAAAGTAGTGCATAATCAATATCATTATGCTAATGCTAACATATGTAGATTAAAATAATATTTTATCAAGCCCTAGTCTTTAGTAGATACTAAAGAAATCTTTTTTGTTAGACCCGGTTCGATGTTATACCACCCCAATGTCATCTTATTTCGGTAAGGCTTAGAAATATGCGGGGCATTGAAACCCTTTTCCCGATAGGTACCCAAAAGCTATCTAGGTTGTGAAATTCTTCTTTTTTTGCGCATTGCATAGATACTTTTACCTTAAAATGATGACGCCCAAAGGTCTCTAAGCAAAAGACTTAGACTTTGTTTCTTGCTATGCATTTAAATGTTTGTAAAACATCTTATAAATGCACAAGCAAACACAATGTAATAATAATAGTGATTAAATTGTGGAGGCTTTCCGAATAATGCGAATCGGGTTAAAAGTGGATTGTAGAGTTTTACGTATACAAGCAAGATTCTATTCGCGAAACTTGCTCGAAACATGCTTTTGTTATCCCAAAACCCAACCATTACTACCCCATGCCACCGGCATCCAGCATCATACGGCCAAGGGGGCTATTGTAATACCCGCCCATTGGACTCCATCCACAACTGGTCAGGTAGAGTTTCTTTCCCGCGTCCTTTGGGGGAGAGTCGTTGTTGTTCTCCATTTCGCAATATTACTCTTGTACGAAATTAAGAGTGGGGAAAATCGTTAAAACAAGTAGTGCGGATGAAAATCAGTTAAAATTGCGTATATTAAGTCCGAAAATTATAAAAAAAAAAGAAAGAAAAAGGTCCTTTTGCCATCCTGCCGATCGGGGAGCTCAATGGGGGCTAGGGGTCGGCCTGCCCATTCGCTCGCCGGTCCCAATGGTGGCTAACGGACGGCAGGCGCTGGAGCGGCTAGCCGGCCTTTCGCCATTGAAGATGCTCTTAGCTCTAATCTCTCAAATTAATTTTCCCAAACTATGAAACAAGTCTTCTCCTTGCTGGCTCTTGAATATGGGACGTTTATAAAAATTAGGAATTGAGAGGTGAAGCTTGATATGGAAAGCTTGTCACTTTTGACCTCAAATTTCAATACCTCATGATTTTATATTGCATAGATGTTTTTGAAACTATTTCTTATCCAATTTTTTTGCTTAAATAATTGTAATAAAGTTTTTGTAAAATATTTCTAAAATTGAAATTGTATATTTGAAACTGTACGGGATGAAAGCCCATGAATAAGATATGATTAAATATCGAACATATGATTATTTTACCCAATGTTTTTTTTTTAAAAAAAATTCTCACCGTTTAAATAATTATAATTGGTTTCATTATTTTTTTTTTTAGAATAAAATATTCTGCCAAAGAAATAAACTATTTATGTCGAAAATAAAATCCTTACTTATATGTCGAAAATAATTATGTATGTTATAGTTTTAAATCAAATAAAAAAACCATATGTATAAAAAAATTGGAAATCCTTGGACTGAAGATGGGGACATGTATTTCCAATTCTACTATATCCCAATTGCCAAAAATTTTTTCTATTTTAATCCCCTAAAAGAAACGACGGTATAAAATGAGTAATAACAATTGTTGAGACATAGTATTAGAGTGATACCACATGTCCTAACGAACAAAACAAAAATCAACCATTTCTTAAAGTGTGATCAATTTTAGATACTACATTTAATTTTTTAAATTTTAATATGGTACTATGTTTGCTCGTATGAAATGTATAAACGTGAGGCAATAAGTGCTTTTTTAATATCATTAAATGCGGAGACGGGGCATCGTACTGGAATTTTATACTCCTATATTGTATTGCATTAACTCAGTTTGCTTTTATTCTTATCTTTGCCACATACTTGCAACTATTTAATTATCATTAGTAGACTCTAATTCCACTGCCAGTATATTTGTTCTTGGAGTTGAGTAGTACAAGATAATATTACTACTTAGAATCTAACACACAAATTATCTTGCAATAGTTTTCTCATTTGATCCTTCAATAAAACTATTTAACTTAAAATATATATTAAAAAAACCTAAAACTTAGTAGTAGTATTTTTCAATTAAATGCTGCAAGCTAGTTGGGCTGACCAAGCCCGTTTAACTACTTAATCCTACTGAGTAATCAGTTTAGCGTTTATTTGATTACAAAATTCGAAATTAACACGCTAATTTTACGGGCTATTCAAACCGACCATGAGATTTGAGTTGGATTGACGTCCTACAATTTTGCTCTACCCGTTAATTATATTTTTGGTTAATTTCAATATTAATTCGATTGAGGTGGGTGTAAAGTTGAATAGATACTATTAATACCACCTTGTCCCACGATTAATAAAGCAATTTTGGGCACAAAAAAAAAAGTATTTCCTCATAATTTTGGACACTAACAAAAAAGTAATTTTATTCTATGGAAGATGTCCACTTATGAAATAATACGAGATTTTAAAAAAATATTTGATAAGTAGAGAGAAAATAAAAATTTTACAAAGGAAAATAAAATAAATTAGAAAAATAAATAAAGTTATAGTGATCGAAAATATTGATTTTTATTAAAAGATTATATGACTCACTGTTATCTCGGTGTACCCTGAAAAAATAATACAGTATGATTCAAAAATTATGGGACGAAAGCAACAAATAAATTTAATCTCTATCGTAAGTTTAACCACTCTCTCATTCTCGGAAAGAACATTAGGGCACTAATCATACTTATAAGTTGTAATAATGAAAAAAAAAAATCTATTGCTACTCTTGAAACTAATCCCCCATTCCAAATTATTTCCATTTTAAAGCACAATCCATTAAACTGATTTCGTTATCAGCCCATTAGCAAGCCCAACTACTATACTACTACTACATAATTGTGGGAATCCACAATTTGCTCATCAACTCTACCACGAATTAAATGTTAATTAGAAATTCGATTGGAATTCGATCGAAAGGCTGCAAATGACTCTTATGAGATATTACTACTATAGTTAACTGGATATATTAGTAATCTATTAAATAAGATCACCAATCATTTACCTCTAAATAGTTGTTGCATTAGTTGAGATTTAAATTTAGACAAAGTGATCCTCTCGCTCCAATTTGATATGCCATGTTTTGGGTTTTTATTTTTATTTATTTATTATGTACAAATTGGAAATAGCCTCTTTAAGTTATCTTACCTATTATCATAAATTATTTTTTCCATATAATATAAATTTGAAAGAAGTTTGTTGAAGTGTCACACCAACCCTTGCCCCTTTTTTTTCCTATGCAAAATTGTTACCATCATCTCTACCAACATGGGATACTTTTTCTAAGTTTAGTTACGAAAATAGTCTCTTTTGATGTTTGTTCATTCATAAGTAAAATCTTACCTAAAATGACAAATCAAAGAAAAACGAAGTAGGATAACTACTTTTCCTTCTCCTAAAATTCACATCTATCATCATCTCAGATAAAAACAAAACAAACACAAAAGATTAAAAAAAAATGAAAAGATATATATATATATATATATATATATATATATATATATATATATATTTTGTTATTATTTCCCGATCACGAAAATTTTCCTTATTTTTATTTCGTATGTCCCCAAAAATTTGCCCTTTTCACTTTTCCCCTTTTTTTTTTTTTATGGATATGGACTAAAATTATTAGTGTTGTTAATTTCATCAAATAATTCATTTTTTCTTATAAAAAATATACATCCCAAAATTTAAAAATTTTATACATATAATGGACACTGAATAATTTTTCAATATGAGTAATATTAAATTGATAAAAAAGTATTGGAAACGTGACTGAAAATTTTATAGTAAAATATAATTTCGCATGTATTGACAACACTTAAGACCAAATTAATTTCAAAGTATTATAATTGATATGGTTTCTACGTGTAGCTGTGTAATTTAGCCGAGGATCCGATTGCTTGTAATTTTCTCAAATTGATTTAATGGACGTATGATTTGTTCCTCTAGCTAGTTAAAACAGTATTATTATACTCTTGGGGTAATTATTAGTCTTATGGATTGTTGCACTAGAATACATAAATACCAATCAATTGGTGAGCTGTATCCTTAATAAAGTTGTTAAGCTAGAAGATTATTAAAGCAGATAATACGAAATTATAATTATAAGTTGGGTGTGAAATAACGTTAAAAAATGTGGATTAGGTAATATTCGCTACTATTGGACTCATCCATTTCAAAAATATAATATAGCCTGTCGGACTTTGGTCAGCAAAACACCAAACCCAACTGCCCTAACACCAAATAATTTATGTTTTAGTTCATTCAAACTTCATCAATTACTTAATTACTGTTAGGACAATTAATTTGCTCCAAAGTACAAATCTATGCCCTGAATTATTGGATATAGCTTAGATTGGATTCGGTTGAATTGTAGTCAGTATAGTTTGCATTAGGTTTTATATAAATTAGTACTTATCACTGTCTAATTAAATTCGTGAAGGTAATTTCAATTGGGATGTATTAGTTCGATTGATAAAAAATGGAGTATTAAAATTAATTTGACATTTGAAAATAAGATGGGGTTGTGCAAATTTGTTAGACAAAAACTTCTGTGGCGCTCATCATTAACCCTCTTAGTAGTACTTATTAATTGTTCACAGGAGCTCTTCTCAATTTGCTAAGAACATAAATACCCACAAATAGATGTGAGGAAAAACATTTAATTTGCAGATTTTACCAAGTGACTTTTTCACTATTGCTTTTAATAGATTCGGTAATTATAGTTATGTAGTCACGACTCACGCATCCATGCATAATCATTAATATATTCAGCTAAGAAATTCGGATCCATTCTAAAATTGACATCGAAAAAGGTATGAATAGTAATTATATTTAGAAAAATTAATTCGACTGCCATAGAATATGCAAATCGCATTATATACAATAACAATAAATTGCTTCCCACTATAAAAAAAATTCATGATTCTTCCATAATTGCGTGCTCCTCGTTTCATTATCAATCGATCACCTAAATTACTTTAAATAATAATAGCTGAATCAAACTTTATCCAGCCAGCAACTTTATATATGTAACAAATTAAATCAAAGTCTAGTTGTCATAGAAGCAAGTGGGTTGGGTAGGATCACCAGAAAAATATGAGCATATTTTTTAATTGTGAATTGCCATTAAACTTTAAAATACTACTCAAATATGGTAAAGTTATAATCTGTGACAATTTGATTTTTATCTAGATTACTATTGGAAAAATATACTCCACGTACATCATAGTTTGATTTGTCATAAAGTTAAATTGTCAAAGTTGATGTCATAAAATTACAAAATTCAAATACATGACATATTGTATTTAATTTCTTATATATTTAATTAATAGAGTGCCCAATATATATAATTACATGTTTGTTAACATTATTTATTCTATTATTTTAATTAACCCGAAACTATTTCTCCCAAAACAATAAAAAAAATCATAGTCATCTTCAATATTTCAAGACTATTTAATTTTCCCAAATTATTAGATTTCGTCATATGAGTTAACTATTATTTTTTTATTATTTGACCTATCACGATCTTGAAAAACTTACTCTTTTTTATATTTATATATTTAAATCACATATTCTTATTTTTTTCTCCGTGAGATGGTAAGCTATATACCGTAAATTAAGGTATATACCGTAAACTAAGGTATATACCACAAAAATATAAACACAATTATATATAAAATATTTTTTATATATTTTTAAATTGTAAAATCTATCGTGAAATATAAATATAATTATGAATAAATTATATTTAATTTATTTTTAAAATTATAAAATATAAATAATATTCTAAATACTCTAATTTTCTATTTTAATTGATGTTGAAAGTCGTATACCAAAAAGTAAGGATACTAACTTCGGACAGATACCTAAAATGAGGTATGGTATCGGTATGGAAATTCCATAAATAAAATAGTTACCAGAGCTTCGATACCAAAACTTTTAAGGTAAAGGTATGATTTTGCTCGTGATACCGTATTTGCAAGGATATGGATGTGGGTTTTGGTAAGGATATCTATACCCACCCCTATTTTTTAAGCCTCCAATAGTATTATTGATTATTGAAGGATGACAACAAATAATTGAATAGAAGGAAAGTAACATAAATCACCTTCTGCTTTGGTGAATTCATACAAGCTATTATTAATATTTTCTATATATAATTAAAACTATTAATAATATATGCGTGAATTGAATTCATCAATTCACCATTGCCAATTTGTCACTACCAATTCCAACTTTACCCATTTTTCAATCTCCGCACAAAAAGTTGTTCATCTCCGTCTCAGTAATTCAGTATATCTTCCTCTCTACTGTGTATGCATAGTGTACACTTATCTCCTTCTCTCTCCTCTCCCTAAACTGAAAAATCTGCGAGATTTGGTGCTGGGGAATTGGACAAATCAGTGCACAGAGCTCACACATATCAAGAGACAAAGAGCTCACATATTTCGGCAGACTTCTTCGAAAACTGAGGCGCCTTTACCATATTTGTTGGGTTTGAGGGTTTCCAGCTTCTGGGTTTTGAGCACGGCCTATAATGCGGCGGGTTTTGAGGCTTTTGCCGATCAGGAGAGCGGCGGCGATTTGATTCAATTGAGGTTGTTCGGCGTTTAATGGAGTTGAGGGTTCGATGTAACCGATGCGCCGGCGAGGTTTCTTCACTCCTGAGATTTGAACTCAATCTTGCTGTCATTTGCTTCAAGGTAAGGATTCAATTTCATTTTTGTTGAGGTAATGCTGGAGACTACAAAAAAAGAGGATAATTTTTGGTTCCATTGTTGTTTAATTATTTACTCCATTATTACTTTAAACTTGGGGTGCTTGTTTATGGAAGGTGGGTTTGTGTGTTTACTTTCTTATTTCGTTATCTTCGGCAAAAATTCCTTTCTGGGTTTCTTTGACATTTTCTTTGTAAAATTGGATCAAGTCAAGTGTTTGCTTAATTGACTAACAGTATATTTATGGATGCTAAATTGGACTTCATTTGGTTTAGTTGAGGGTCTGTTTGCTAAGCTTATGGAGTTTGTATTTCTCTCAATGAATTTCAACTTCTGCAAAGGACAGATAGTTTATAAGTATCTGCTAAGTTGTCTCTATCGATCTCAGATATTATTGGTGTTGCTTCTATTGGAAGCTGATTTTGCAACAACTGAAGGATTACAATCTCAAAGGCGAGTAATTGATACGGACAAAGAGAACATACTATCACATTCTTGCATTCACGATCAAATCCTCGAACAAAGGAAGAGACCTGGTCATAAGGTTTATTCCGTGTCTGCTCAAGTCTATGTTGAGCCTGATTTATCCAAGTCCCTAAAGAGAAAGGGACGTGGGCTGCTCGGTGTTTCTGAATTGCCATTGCCGCATACTGATGCGAAGCAACCCATTAGAATCTACTTAAATTATGATGCTGTTGGTCATTCTTCTGATAGAGACTGCCGGAATGTGGGGGACATTGTAAAGGCAAGTATACTTTATGAAAAATTCTGTTTATACTGTTGATGTGATACTGATGCTGGATATTGTTTCCCTTTACGCCTATGTTTCCTTTTCCAGTTGGGAGAACCAGCTGGAGCCTCTTACTCTGGTGCACCTTCTTGTAACCCTCAGCGGATCCTCCTATTTATGGTGACTGTTGGTATAATTGTACACTAGATGACATAGCTGAGGAGGACAAGAAACTTCGTCTTCGCAAGGTTTTGTTTTATTTATTTTTTGTTGTATGGTGGGAACCGTAACCTTTGACAGAATTAGTAATTTAGTTGAATCTAAAAATGGAGTTTGTTTAAGAATTTCTCGTCAACTCTTTTAGGAGTTTGCTGCATGATAGGGGATTACTGATGTGTATAGCTTGAAAAATATATTCTTTAATCTTAACATTCAATTTAATCCTTAAAACTGTTCTATATTGAAAACATGTTATAATATGCACATTCTACTACAGGCTCTTGGGCAAACAGCAGATTGGTTCAGAAGAGCGTCGCTGTTGAGCCTGTAAGGGGGAATTTGCGGCTGAGTGGATACTCTGCTTGTGGTCAAGACGGAGGTGTGCAACTTCCCAGGGAATATGTGGAAGGTCTATCTCTTGCAAAAGACTATAACACTTCAGATGATTAATGTTTTCGTCTGTTGGTTTTCTTAAAATCTCAGCATTATTAAATGCATCTTTTCGATCTTTTCAGAAGGCGTAGCTGATGCAGATTTAGTTCTCTTGGTTACTACAAGACCGACAACTGGGAACACTCTTGCTTGGGCTGTTGCATGTGAAGGGGATCAATGGGGTCGTGCTATTGCTGGTATGGTTCTTTTATTTGACTTAGCTAATTCTCATTATATAATTAGCTATTATTAAAGGTGGAAGTTCATTGACCAATATTGTTTTGGTGATTAGGGCATGTGAATGTTGCACCTCGTCACTTGACTGCTGAAGCGGAATCATTACTTTCTGCCACCCTAATCCACGAGGTGTTGATCAAGTTAACACTTGGGAATTAGGTTGCTCTTCTTTATTAGAAGTAGTGAAGTTTGGCTTATGTAGGTTATGCATGTTCTTGGATTGATCCTCATGCCTTTGCTCACTTTCGAGATGAGAGGAAAAGAAGGCGTATTCAGGTAAGTCATAGAAAGATTTTCAACATATTGGTTATCAGGAAATTTATCACTAGACCACCACTGTGTATTTAAGTTTAGGAGATTGTCACTGACATCGTAGAATTAAAATGCCATTTTTCCCACATTGAATATGATAATGCAGGAATCCTATCTTGTTTTATAGTCTTTTTTAATTGGATTTTGGTATTTTATGACTCTATTCTACTAAAAGCTAAATCTTTCAACAAGTTAATATTCTGCATACTTTCTTACTACTGATATAATTTTGAAATCATGTTTAGGTTATGTAGTTTGATAGCTTGTTGCATTGAATTGAAGTACAAGGTTGTGTCTGAAAACTTTTCCTCTACTTATAATAATCAATAGAGCAGTTCCTAGCATGGGGCCCTTTTCTTAATAATTGATAATATATTTACTTTTATTTTAGTGTTCATTCTGTAAATGAGACAATCATGTATGTTCGTTGCCTAATGGAACTGTAATTAAAATCCAACCAAAGGTTCTATTTTGAGTTATCAGGGCAAATACACTGCTTGACACCCACTTTGGTTAGTGGATTTTCCAGGCGACAACATGCTTATGTCCTCCAACTATTTCATCATCAAACCTCTTTGTAGGTAACAGAACAAGCTATGGATAAAAAACTAGGACGGATGGTAACAAAAGTGGTGCTTCCTCGAGTTATCATGCACTCCCCCTATCATTACGGGTAAAATTATCAGTCCAATTTATTCAAATTTCAATTTTTAAATGGTTCGTATGCTGGCAAATGTCAGAAACATAATTTTGATTTCATTTTCTTAGTATTTATGTAGATTATATATAAATACATACATAGTGGATAAAGCTTCTCACATTTTGGTTGGCAGGCTTTCTCTGAGAACTTTACTGGTTTGGAGCTTGAAGATGGCTTGGGCGCGCATCAGGTTGGTCATTGTATTATTTTGCATATATCCTAATGTTTTTATTTTATTTTTGCATATTTATCCAGATTTTTTGGGGTTTTGTATCACATTTCTAAAATGTTTGGTGTGTGGAATGGTCTTGAGAGTGGTTGATTTTTATTGTTTTTATAATTATGGTTTTTAACACAGGATCTCATTGGGAGAAAAGACTTCTAATGAATGAGATTATGACGGGCTCAGTTGATACAAGATCAGTTGTTTCTAAGATGACGCTTGCTTTACTGGAGGACAGTGGGTGGTATCAGGCTAATTACAGCATGGCAGACCATCTTGATGGGCCACAACCAGGGAACTGAGTTTGTTACATTGCCCTGCAACCATTGGAAGGGTGCATATCGCAATTCAACACAGCTTTGGATGTACATATAATAGGGAGGCAGAAGGTTATTGTCCTATTATAAACTACAGTGTGATCTTCCGCAGTGGGCTCGTTTACTTTTCACAAGCTAATAAAGGTGGGTCTGCTGTTGCTTCCTTTAAATTGAATTTTTTCTAAGCTCCCTAACAAGTAATGTTGTAGTATGTGCATCCTTTTACTAGCGGTTCTAGGTTGCATGTCAATTTATACTCTTATCTACACGGCATGATAGGTCAAAAAGCCATGCATTTTGTTCCTTTATCCTTCTCCAGATATATTTTTCCACGTTTCAATGCAAGTTACTCTGTCAACTTGAAGTCAGGCGAAGTTGATCCTTGTTCCCTTTCTTTTCATTTTGCCTGCAGTTCAGTTCTTGAATTGCCATTTTTTATTGGAAAAAAAAATCTCGTTTAGAAGTAAACTGGACATGTATAAGCTATAATCTGGATAGAGTTGGCCAAAACCCAGTTACTTTTTACTATTTGTCTAAATTTTTTGAGACATTTAATTGCAGATCATATTTTATTACTTTTTGTTTCTTGAATGACCTCCATCCAATGTGGAAACACAATATGCTTACTCCATCTCGTCTTATGTTATGTGAAGATCATGAATTGATGACTTAATGTTTGCTTGGGATTTGCTAATCTTTTCAATATGAATGATTCAGTTTGGAATTTGAAGTATCCTGTTCCTGTCATGTTTTATGTATTAGTGTCTAGTGACAACATCTATCAGTGTGTAATTATGTTTTTATTTCTACCTGGTGGTTTAAATGTTTAGTGTTCTACTTGAGGATTTTCATCTTTTAAGGGGTTGCTTTCATTGATGTTTAATGTGCAATTCACTTCTATGATTTCCTATGTACTTATTGTGCATTGTTATTGTAATCCTAGTAGTTCACAATTTGGCTAATAGGAGTAGTATATTTCACAATATCCCATCTCAACAGGCTTGGGATCCTTAATACCCTGCTTTTTATCTTTGCAGGAGGCCAGTCATCATTGGCTGATTATTGTACATATTATGTGGCATATTCTGACGGTTCATGTACGGATACTAACAGTGCTAGGGCACCTGACAGTATGTTGGGTGAAGTGGGGAAGTAATTCAAGGTGATTTTTACTGTACCATTTCTGTTCCATTATGAAATTCATGTATAACAGATAATTACAGTTCGGGGTACCCTTTGGATAACAGATGCATGGCCTCAAATTTTGCGTAGTGGGTTTGTTGGGAGGGTTCACGCGGGGAAAGGGTTTTGTTATCAGAAAGATGTTTAAACAACCCATTGAGGTACAGTTTGCTTTTTAAACATACCTTTGTGTATGTATGCTAATAGTTTTGTATAGCGTTCTTGTACGCTGATATTGTAGAGCATCATCACCCTTTTCCATATTTCGGGATATTTTAAAAGAACATTTGAAAACTTAAAAAAATGATTTGTTTCATAGATTTAATTTTTTAAAGGTGAGAAAAAGCAAAAAACCGGGCTGTGATCCCTTTGATGTAATTTTATTTTTAAAGCTTCAAATTTTGATAATTGCAGGGCATTTTAATTTTTAAATTCTAAGAGTGCATTTTGCTGTATTACTAGGTTGCGGTAGATGGACTTTGGAAAATATGTCCCCTTTCTGGTGGACCCATTAAATTTTCAGGGGTTTAATGGTAACATCTTTTATTTCTATACATTATCCGCCCTTTTGCACCCACAAACAAGTGTGCATGTGCAATCCGGGTTATCGTGTCTGTTTATTTATAAGTTGCATCTTAATGCATGTTTCCTTATGGAGAATTGTCACATCCATTCTGTAGGTGAGCTGATCTGCCCTGCCTATCAAGAACTCTGCAATGTAGATCCTGCCCCTGTATCTGGTCAATGTCCCAATGCCTGTTATTTTAATGGTGATTGCATTGATGGAAGATGCCAGGGGCTTTTGGGTTTGAGGGCCATGATTGTAGCCAGCGTGGTGGTCAAAGATTTATTTTTCCCCCCAAACTGCAATCCTTTTTTTTTCCCCCAACTTGTGTCCTTGTCTGTTTGTAGGATCTTGCCCTAACAATTGGGGGGGTCAGGGTGAATCCCTTTTAGGGAAGGAGTCTGTAATTGTAAACCCTTTTACCTGGAACTGACTGCTCGACAGGTACTGAATCAAATCGCTTTTGTCTTTTATTAGGCTTGGGGGGTTTTTTTTCATCATTTGTGGGAAAAAAAATCTCGACTTTGTTGGTGGTTTTGTTTGCTACTTTCCCTTCAGTGAAGTGTTCTATAGTTTGAATTAAAATCGAAAAATTTCCAACATAATTTTCCCCTTAGAAATAGGTGTCAGCCTGGGTTGGATCCATGCTACCTACATGCGAACTTAAAAGGATGCGCATGAGAAATTCTAGAAGTCTAATAATTTCGGGGAGACACAGTTTTCAGTTTCTTAGTCGCCTGATTTTGTATATTTACTTAGGAAAAGCCAAAAAAGGCAAATTGTTGGGAAGAAATTTGTTACATGAACATAAAAATTATTAAAAGGGGAAAAAACAAATTATTTGAAATAATACTAATTTTGAAAATGCCTTGAGTAAGTCCTCTGGTTGTTTGGCTATCTGCAGCCACTGTGATGAACAGTGCAGTTTTCCCGGTTTTCTGTGACAATGGTGTTTGGAGTTTCACAAACATGCGGCACCATGCCAGAACAGTTCCCGCGCTTTTTCCCAAGTCTGTCAGTGTGCAAACTGTCCTTGAGAACGATATGTCGGGGCAACCCTTGTGCACCTAGTGAGTTAAACATCCTACAACAGCCTTAAAAAAGTTGTGGTATGCCCAACTACCATCGCCTTTTTTCCCGGTGGCCCGCGGAAGTTTCAAAAATATAAGGGCAGGGATTTCGATGGAGCAGCCAAACGAACCCGCTGGGTGAGTTTCTTCATAATGCATAGTTTTGTTTAGTTAAGTTTTTTGTTGGTTGGTTTGTTTTCAGCTCTAATACTATTATTATGTTTGGTTGGTTTAACTAGATATCTATTCAGAAATGGATGGGGAATGGGGACCCCTGGGTTCCACTCAGCATGCCAGTCTTTTAATTAAACTTTGGGCATCACTGGATTCTCGGACCAGGCCTTATTTAACCAAGAAAAGAGGGGAAGGTTTGTGCACAGGGTGGGGGGAGCTGAGTTCTTGGTTTGATAGCATTCCCATAAGGGGGTATGAAAATTGTAGGAAGCTTTAGGTATCAAATCAATATTTTCTTGAATTCAATCTTGCTTAGTTTAGAGCTCCATTTTCCCCCCAAAAAAAAAACGATTGGGAGGGATTCATATTTAAGTTTTCGCTTTCGAAGAAGAAAGTCCATCTCTGATTCATGTAAAGAGTGAAATTGCAAAGAGAGAGATAGAGAGAGCAAAATGTATCTCGGCTCAAGGCTTTTGAAATGTATAAGTCTCATTTCGTGGTCTTCGCACTATCTCTCAAATCAACATATTTTTCGACTTTTTTTTGCCTTCATAATTAAAAAAGTTTGCTAATTCGTGCTCAGAAAGTTTCGTCAAATGGTATTAGAAAGAGCTCAGTTGGTAGATTGGTTCATTTAGAGTTTGAATTTTATAGGATATACATTGTAGCTCGATCTTGATTGTAATGGTGATTGTATAACTTAATATAATTAGATAGAGACTAGTAATTTTGATGAATGACCCCAAATTTTTTTGGATGGAAAAGTAGTAGTATATATGGATAAATTACTCTTTTTTGAATTGGCCATCAATTTTGTCGGTTTTGTCCAAATAAAATACTCACTGTGTACCTAATAATTTGTCACTATTGTAAGGCATTAGCAATGAGGGCCGATGGAAGGGCCTTTCTGGCCTCCACCGGCCCCCATAGTGGAAAATGGGCCCCGGGGCCCCTCCCTCTCTCCCCATATGCGATGTATCGCCTCTAGCGTGAGGAGGGCTCCCATCGCCCTCCATTGTGGAGGAAGGCCGCCGCGACCCTTTTCCCCTTTTTTTTTTTTTGTTTTTTTTTCTTTTAATATCTCCATTTCCCATCACTTTCACACCATTCCTCCACATTCCAACACTTTGACCACTTTCCATCACTTTCCACACTTATCTTTTCACTCTACACCCCCTCTCTCTACAAAATGGATTCCGACAACTCTCCCCAAGTATCAGCGATGGAAGCCATACACGGCGGAACCCAAATTCCGCCGTATCCCAAACTCCACCCACTCGCAAAATCCCTACTTCAACCAACCTCCACCATCGGCGAAAAACCCTTATTTTTAACCAAGTTCCGGAGGCAACATATTCGGTGGAGGATTCACTCTTATTTTCCCGGGAACCAACCCGCGGCCTTCCCTCAATCTCGGGAGCACCTTTGTCGGTGCTGGTCAGGAATTATCCCACGAGGCGTTCCATGGAGCATCGGAAGAGGAATCAACCCGAATTGTGGGACGCGGTGTACCGGACAGATGTGAGTTCTACACCGACACTCACGGATCTACAACTTTTCATCACTGATTTGAGCTTCAAGACGGCGGAAGAGTATGAAGTGGAGGAGATGCACCCATCACCCCCAAAAGAGAAGGAGAAGGGAAAGGGGGAAGGGAAGGCGCAGCAAAGGGGACGGCCGCGGACCCGGGCGCTTGCTCCGAAGGGTGAAGGCCGCGAACACATTATACGGTCCGGACTCTTGCTGCGGAAAGGGTTTGGATCGATATCGCGAGGATGCGGTTGTGTCGAACAACCAACGGAAGCTTGGCTTCCGGACCCGCATTGCGCAACGATACATGAGGAGGAGTGAAGCCTAAGGGGCACCTTTCACAAGGCGCGGAGCTTCAGCATTTCGAGCGTGTCATGTTCCACATTGGTAAGTTTCATGGCATATACTAGAACAATTACGGAATGATGTCGACGGTATGAGCTACGCCGATGTGCGGGATTTGTCGCTCCACCAATTCACGAGTACCGTCGCAGCCGCCGGGTTCCAACACCTGGGGCCTACATGAACTGAAGGATCATGAAAAATTTCGGCGGGAATTGAGGGGCGACGGCGCGGGCTTGGGGAAGAAAAGCTCGTTCAATCCGGAGTTTAGCGGCAGCGGTCCGACGCCAACCGACTTAAACCCAGTCGTTGAGGTTGTTCGAGCACTCCTGGCGCCCACGGGAGTGAAAGCGGCGAAGGCGGCGAAGGCGAAGGGAAGGGGAAGTCTCGGGGAGCGCCTCCCGGGCGACCGGTGGGGACGCGGAGGGTGATGATGTACGGATTGCTGGATACGCTCCAACGCATAAGTTCTTGACTCGACTTATTTTAACACAAATAATACCCCAAGTGTACGGGGTTAGTGTAGCAATTAACAAGCAAGAGTATCGTATCCACAGACAAGATTGTATCAACTCAAGTACCACGAACAAATTTCAATTACTATCTAGACAATCCAAGAGAAATGGTTTTGTTCTAACATACTATAAGCATATAACAATGAAAAGAAATTAAAAGTAACAAGAGAAAAAAACACGGGAAAAGATATCACAAAGAGGAGAGAGAGTTTTGGACCCAACTACAAGGGAAATTTTTCTTGCATTGATTCAAAAACTTGATTCCCCCTTTTATGTCTCTAAAATTTACTGGGAAAAGTTAGTCTAGGTTGAGCCCCTGCAAATTTACTCCCCCCTTTTCCCCTTTAATTTTAAGTCTCCTTCAATATGTTTAGTTTAAACCCCATAGAACAAAAGCCCCAAGTCCTCACTATGGTTCCCCTCTCGAGTGTAGATTATCAAAGTGATGTTCACTTTTTATCAAACCTAGATAGGTATTCCTTTAAATAAAAAGGGAAACAAACCCTTGGTATAAACAATTGAATTAAAAAGGAAAGAATAACAAAAAAACCCCAAAGACAAAGCAATCTAAAAAGTCCTTGAATTAATCAAAATTCCATTGTAGTCTTCACCAAAACTCCACAATAAAATTGCTACCTGTTCTTCATGAAAACCAAAATAATGGATTCAATCAAATACATCAAAGAAAGCAAATAAATACCCCCGTGGAAGTTTTATGGATTAGAACCAATCTTCGATTTGTATTTCAATCTTCAAATCTCTTTCAAGGTTTTTTGGGGAAATGTGGAATATGTGGAGGCGGTGGAACGTTGAATAATGAAACCAGACCCCCTTTTCTTTTTGTTTCTTTGAAATGTAACGAAACGCTTTTTTCCAAACCCCTAAAATTTCTCCAAAAAGGAAAATTCACCGGGGGGGTGGTTGTTTTGGCCCCCACGTCGCTTAAACCGCGAAGGTTCTACCGTGGGGTGGATTTTTTTGAGCTAGAAATTCACCCGGGGGGGGCTTTTAGAGGCCCTCCCCTTCCTCCCTTTTAAAAACCGGATTTTCATTTTTTTCCACCTATTTCGCCTAAAACACTCAACAAACCATAAAACTCCAAGAATGGAAAAATTGGCTGGAAATAAAAAACAAGCAAAAACTCAATTAACCCTAAAGATCAATTAAACCGATGAAAACATGATTTGTCTTCTAAAAGGTCGAGAAAAACCGATGATCGGTGAATTTGGGACATCGGGGAAAACTATCAATCATGAAGAAACGGGTCTGTTTTCGCATTTAAGCCGACGCCGACCCCCGACTCTTAGGCTTTAATTTAAGTTTTTCCTTTTGGGTTTTTTTTTTTTTTCAATGGGTTTTTTTTTAAATCTCGGTTTATCGCAATCAACGCATTTGTGTATTAATATATTTTTGCATTTAAAATTATTTAATTTGACAACATAATAAAGATACAAGTCTCAAAAATTAAAACAATAAAAGATGATGTGGGAAAAGAATTGAAATGGGGGGCCCTATGGGAGGGGCCCCCTTTGGGGAAAATACCCCCCAAAAAAATTTATGATGTGGAAATAATAAAAAAAAAGGGCACTATGGGAGGGCCCCCCATTCTTGTCAAAAGAGAGTGGATTGAAAAAATGGACAGGATCCGTTTTTTATAAACTTTATTTTATTCGTCCTTTATCACTTATTGTTATGGGCCGGGGTTTTTAAAAAAGATTAAGTGTAATAAATGGTTTTTTGTGAGTTGGAATAAAAATTTAGATGGAAAGGGGAAAAAATAATGAGGGTTGGGTTTTAAGTGGGGCCTTTTTTTTTTAATTTTTTTTTTGGTTTATTTAAATATGATAAGACATTTTAGTAATTTTGATGAATAATGGGATAAAATTAATGACCAAATATGGATAAACTAAATGTGACTCTTAACCGGGGGGATTTTATGGGCCCAAAAATGCTTTAACTGGGACGGAGGGAGAATAAAGTATCAAAAGTAAAAAGTAAAAGGGACAAATTTTGAACGGATAAAATAAAAAAAGAAAAACTTTTGGGAAGGGGGGGTTGTTTAAAAGAAAAATATATAAGTACTGTTTAGGGAAATTTAGTAAGGTGATAATTCATTATTTTGGGGTTATAAAATAAAAAAAAAACTAAAAATGTATGTTTTAATCATGTTTCGTTTATGTTTAGGGATGATGATCCTTCAAATTTAACTTTGGACAAAATTTGATATTTTTCATACAAATTTTACATTTTTTCCGATCAAATAAGATATTTTCAACGAACACTTAAATTTTGGACAATTGTAAATATTTTTAATATTATAGATCAATTTTAGTTCATGATAAGTTTGATAAAAAGTTACTATAAAAAGTCTACTATTAATTTATTTGACCAAGTAAAAAAAGGGATCTTTCTTTAAAATGAAATTGATGAAAAGAAATTTTATCTTTTTGGAGGAAAATAGGTATTTTTTTTCTCCTTTTTGGCATTTTGAAAAAAGACAACTATTTATAGAAAATTGATTCAATCAAATGATAGCTTTCAAAATTTGGAACAATTATAAACTAACATTGAAACGAAATGAAACATGGAAGATGGGGGGGAAGAAGAAAGAGGGAAAGGGGAAAATGTCAGTCGCGCCTATCCCACACGGGGGCCCCAGGGGGGTGTACCGGGGGATGGTGGCGGGGGACGGCGGGGAAGGAAAACGGAGGAGAGGAGGGGGGCTGCATTTGTACTTTTAAAAAATTGGGGGCAAGCCCATTTTAAAACCCAATTAAACCCGGATGTAATATTAATTTTTATTTTTTAACTAATTAAAAAATTTGTATAAATTTTTTTTTTTTAAAAAATTTTATAAAATTTGAATTCATTAGCTTCATGATAAAATTTTTTTTTTTAAAATAAAAGATAATAATAATTAAATTTAAGTTTTCTTTTTTCAGACAAAAATTTTTTTGTTTTATCATTTTTTTCCCCTATGTTTTTTTTTTTTTGGTTTGAATATTTTCTATAAGAAAACATGATAATTTTATATTTTCTGAATAAAAAATTTAAAAATTATTTAGTTTATATTAATATATTTTTTTAAAAAGGAAAAATCATAATAATATTCATATCGGTTTTCTAAACTTTTTAAGTTTTGGGTTGAGAATATTAAGAAAATAGTAGAAATGAAAAGTCAACTTTTACACAATAAAATAAATAATGCTGTTACATAGAAATAATATTTGTATATCTTTATTCTAATTAAGTCATATTTTTTTAATATAGTTAAAACTTTTTTACATATCTTTTTTTATTAATTTTTATTATTTTTATTTCACTTAGATTATAAATTAAAATTATATTGGTATTTCATTCATTAGGAAGTAGTAAATTCTTGATTTAGAGTTAGACAAGATAAATACATTTCTGTTTTTTAAATCTTCATATTGAGTTGAATTTATATTTTCTATAAATTTATTATATATTATATTCATTATTTGAAATTTTATGTCCTCTGTATAGCACAAGTGTTAATACTAGTATAAATTAATTTAATTGAATATTAAAAAATATCTAAAAGAATAAAAGTTTATACATTGGTTTCAGGTCCTATTTATACAATTAGAAATATTACATTTTAAAATTAATTTATTTAAAGTCTGGGGCAGAGTTGAAAATACACAAGTGTTGAAGAAGAAGAGCAGCAGACGCACACGTAAGTCGAATACAAACTGTGACGAAATCCAGAAACACAACGCTACAATCAATCCCAATAGCGAAATGAAGAAAGATAAAGGAGTCGCAATCCAAAACCCTAAGGAAGAAGAGGAAGACGATGATGACGAAGAAGAAGATGGTTTTGATCGTCGATTTCAAAACGCCCAATCTGCCGCTCTCCCTTCTCCACTCGCAACGCTTCTTCTAAATATGATTTTGTTAAGGTTTACTCATCCGATCATAAATCATCTTCTACTTTTATTTATTTATTTAATTTTTTTTCTGTTGTCAAAATTTCAACACTTGCTTGTTCAATTCAGGTGAAGGTATGGTTGGGAGACAATGCCGACCACTATTACGTGCTCTCCCGGTTTTTGCTTAGCAGAATGTTGACTGTCACTAAGGTAAAACAAAACCCCCTGCATTTTTTGTTTTTACACCTTGGGGGTTCCTGATTATTTTGTTAAATTAAACGAATTTGTAGTTATGGTGTTCTATTTGATCTTCATTGCAGATTCCTAATCACGTGGCTATTAAGATTGCTCTTGAGCTGAAAAAGCTGCTTATAGATAATAGCCTTCTAGACGTGTATGTTCTGCCACCACACACATGTTTGGATGTTAATTCGTTCTCTTCTACTGTTAACTGACTAAGGTAATTGCATTGCAGCTCCAGTCTGACCTCGAAGCTAACTTATTTAAGGTGTGTACATTCGCCATCTTTAGTTTTCAGCATTTATGTTAAATTAGAGCTTTTTGATAAATGGCAATACATCTTTAGTTTCCATTAGTCCTTCTTGTTGTAATTGGTATGATACTATGATAAGTCTTTAAGTCATACTAGTTTACCTCTTATTTACTTTATTGAGCTTGAATGACTTTGCTGTGTTGATTGCTGCCTTCAGACTGCAACCTGGATCACTTGTTGTTTTCTTTGGTGTAATTTTTATGGTTTTCTTCTGTTTACATTCTGTTTGTGTGGTTTCCAATGTCCTTAATGACCCAACATAGTACGGGCGAACTTAACTCCATTTCTTTAATGAACTATCAAGGAATATATCTCTTTCAACTAGTGAATTTCCTGGACTGTTATTCCTGTTTTTGTTATGTTCTTAAAATCTTTGCATTGTATATGGAGGCTTGCACACATGATTACATAGTTCCATAATTTTTCCCTCATTCTCGTAGCTCATGGAGCGGCGAGGTTATGGCCAAGAGTATATAAACCGATACAAAATGATGACGAGGTCAGTTACTTCTTCATCTTTGTTTTATGTTGATATTGATAATTGAGGTCAAGTATTTTTATATTAAAAAAAATTACTTGGGTTGAATATTTCCTAACATTAAGACACCATTTGGAAGATAATAAATTGTATCACTTGTGGACACATTCACTTTGTTTTGTGACTTGGGCATATGTGAAGATGACTAGAGGTTTGGAATATGTCTCTTTGGGTGAATAAGGAATATGTGTACTCCCCAAAAGTACATAATGCACCTACATTGTTATTCCCTAGAATGATGAGAGGAATATCAGATTTAACAAACCCATAGCTACTTGCTTGTTGAACATCTGAGTATTAAGATGATATATGAACTGATACTTTGTTTTCTTCTAATGTTTACCATTACTTTATATGTTTTCTCTGTCTATAAGATTTCATCATCAAAGAGTGCCACTGGTCATTCTTGTATGTGGAACTGCATGTGTTGGAAAATCGACTATTGCTACTCAACTTGCACAAAGGCTAAATTTGCCAAATGTGTTGCAGGTGAGATTCTCCTTATTACAAAAGTAATGCTTAAAGTCCATTTGTTGGAGTCGCCACACTCAAATTCTTGCTCTGGCTTTTTTTCCCAGTTTTGATTTATAATTTATTACTATATTTTTTTATTTTTGTTTCTCCCTTGGGAATTCTCAAACTAACTCCAGTGCTTTTATATCCTCTTAATGTACAGGCAGTATGGTGTACGAGTTACTGCGTACAGCAACAGAGTATGTACCTCCTTGGCTTATAATTTTGCTCTGTTAACAGTTTCTGGAAATTATCTTAAAAACCCAGATTTCTATCTGACAGACTTAGTCAATTGGTGTCCAACTTGTTCAGCCTTGGGAAGTGTTTACTGATGCTAAAAATCATGCTATAAGGCTGGAAATAGTCAAATAGTCAATATATGGGCTACTAGAGAATTTTATAGATTGCTTGTAAGAAGTTTGTGCTTATCCAGTTGCAGATTATCAGACTTATACTTTTCCAATGCATTGATTGTTATTTTGATTAAAATTGATAAATGATATGCGATGCTAAAGTGCTTGATGGTGATTCTGCTTAATGTTGCCTACTCTTTCATCTCAGTGCGCCATTAACATCTTCCCCAGTTTGGGCACGAGATTTCAGCTCGTCTGATGAGTTAATAACTGAATTTTGCAGAGAGTGTCGAATTGTCCGCAAAGGTATTGCAATAGCTTTGGTATTTTTCACTGTTGCATTGGAAATTATCCTATAAATCATGTATAATTTGTGCTTCGCATAGGTTTGGCTGGTGATTTGAAGAAAGCAATGAAGGATGGAAACCAATTATTATTGAGGTAATTTCCATCTCGCTTGCTTGCAATCTCTTGTTTGCATGCTTTTTTTACTTTTCCTTTTGATTCTTTTCTGTACTGAATCTTAGATCACTGGCAAATATATCTTAATATTAATGTGAGGCTGTTGAAAGGTTGTACCTAAAAGTTCAGAGTTCATTAAATTAAGAATTATATATTGTGGAATCTGATGGTTTACATGGTAAGGATATTGGAAAACCAGGAGTAGAGGAACCTTGACTTTTCTTTGCTATGACAGATGTTCAAATCCTATTTTTCTTTAGCGAATGGATTATTAAGAGGACACAAGATGTATCAGTATCATATTGAGCTTCTTTTATAATTCAAATACTAAAAGATTGGATCATAATCACCGTTACTGGTTATTATTATACTCTGAATCATAGTCGGATGTGATTATCAGACCTGACCATGAAGCATAATTTTTGGTACCCAGTATTATCATTTACAGTTGCATGCAAATCACTTGGTAATTTTCCACAAGTACACACATCTGTATGCAAGAACATATTCTAGTTTGTTAAACCTGCATATAATGAATAGTTAATTATGGCCCAGATATACTCATGTAACTTATTTTAGGACTTGTTTAAATTGCTTCTTTACATAATTATTATTATTAGAGGATTTGTATTCTTATAGAGGTGGACCCTGTTAACATATGTCCTCATGGATATGTATTTCTTTTTTATAAAATTACAGGGCATACATTTGGACCCTAGTATTTACTTAATGAATGATGAAAATAAGTCATCAACCACGAACCAAGGAAAAGAGGGAGAAAAGACTGAAGGAAAAATAAAAAATGGAAGCTCAGCTGACAATCATTCCACTGCTGCATCTGTTAGTCAAGATAATGACAACTCTGGCAATCAGATTGCCAGGTCAGATGAAGTAGCATCAGGTGTGGATATGGTTTCAGGGGCTCTGGAAAATGTGAACATAAGCAGTAGTGGCCCTGAATGTCAAGGTGAAAATTGTTGTTTTTTGTGATCTTGACTTTCACATTTTTTGATTTGGTTACTCATACTGTATTTTCTGCTAGAAGATATCTCACCTGCTTGCACTAATTTTTCTGAGCTAAACTTCCAACTTTCTAACTATCTTCACAGGCATATTGGTGAAAGATGCTGAACCCATCCGGCCACCTGCAGTCAATAAAGAAAAGTCTGGACCTGAACCCATTATAATTCCTATAATCCTGAAGATGGCTGAATTTGACCATAAGGTGTCTAAAGTTACTTATTGTTTTGATGGTTTTCCTTGTTACTACAATGAGAGCTTGTCTCAGATAGCTCTAAAGATTACTCCTATATTATGAACTAAGACTTGAGAAAACCTGGGCAAGAGTACGAAAAAATTTAATGATGGGAAAATCCCCATTAGGCTTGCCTGGGAATATAAGGTTGGGCAAACAGCCAACATCATATAGGAAATGGAATCTTAAAATGTGGAATTGAAATTGGTTAATGGAAGGGAGAGCTGGTTAGGGATTGTAAGTTGGATCTATCATTGGATCTGGTGATCGAAAAATGAGTAAATGTTTTTTAGCGAATAATTTTGTAATTTCTTTAGAGATCGGCCATGCTATAATATTCAAAACAATGTTTCTGTTTTTGGAAGTTTGCCTAATCTGGTTGGATTTTGCAGGCTTTGCTGGAGGAGTGGTTATCTACTCGTGCCATGGAAAAATTCCCTGTACAGGTTATACATTAACTGTCCTTTCACAAACTTCATTTAAGAACTGTTCAATGTGATTAAGAATACTGTGCTGCTTCACTTTTGTTATATATATAAACCAGTGATGGGATGTCTACTTTGAGTAATAGGATGAATTGCTAAAAATAATCTTAAGCTAATCCACATTTGAGTTTTTGAGCATGTTTGACCATCTTATTCTTCAAATACTCAATCCTATGTTTTATGAATCTATCCTATTACTGAGTAAATTCCCTCAAGTGTTAATTTTGGTATGTGAAGTGCTGTATTACTTTATCATGCATATTGGTTTATAGAGTATTGTGCATTATCCTTATTGGTGACTGCACCATGCAATTATTGTTCTCAAGTCCTCCTCGGACTTCGGATGTATCTCTGAATCAATTGAGGTTAACTTAAATTAGTGAGCCTAATTTATATATTCCTTATTGAAGAATTCAATCTGGTGTATGGGGCTCAAAAGTTTCATATTAACTATATGATTCTTTTGTATTTATGCTTCTGGAGTGATTTCTTAAAATAAATTGCTGACAATCACAATCTACTTGTTTTTCCAGGACAAGGATAAGTTAATTGCTAACTTGAAAACTATCCAGGACTACCTCTGTTCATTTAAGTCCCAGGTACTACCATTTGAAACCTTTGCCAGAGGACTCAAATGCTAAATTCATAAGGAAAGACACTACTGTTTATGGTCGATTTTGTAATTTATAATAAATCATGTGGTGAAATTTCAAGTGTCGATATGTTCTTCTGCCCCATCTATTGATCATCCTTTTGTTCTGCCTAGATAGGAAGACTTTGAATGTGTGTGTGTGTGTATCTCTGCTGAAAAAAGTAAATGCAATCACAGCTTTTGTCTATCCTCTATTGTTTATTCTTTATTTGTAATAAATTAGGTTAAAACTTTTAATAATCCTTTTCGGCTACAGCTTTAATAAATTGGATAAAAATTGGTTATCCTGCAAAGGAACAATTTTATAATCCTTTTCAGGTAGAGTGAAGTTAGATGGTTTTAAATGCACACTTCAAATTATTTCCAGTCGGATAATTATATTTGATGAATCGCACCATGCTGCAAACATATTCTGCATATGGTAGCTCATAGACTTCTTGAAAACTTGTGAGCAGGGTTACTCAGTTGTCAATATATCGGCTACAGCTTTCCCTCAGACTTTAGATTGGCTGCATAGTTACCTACTTCAGGTAATAGATATTCTTCTGAGATTTTGGTGTTGTCCTGGCTGTTTTTGTCCTTTGATTTCCTTGTTCTCTCTCTGCCTTTCTATGGCACAAGAGGATGGAAGTGTGACTCTGAAGACATGAGACTTAAATAGGAACACATCATTAATAACTTGTTTCAGAACCTTGTCTGACTTTATAGAGATATGACATTGATAGACAACTTATGGCAAATATGATGTTAAAGTACCTTCCTCTTTACCGTATTTTAAAGCTCATCTTGTAGAAAATTTATACTTATAGTCACAAAAGTTAGAAGTTAAGACTATTGTAAATGCTATGAATATATAATACGTCAATTATTTAATGTAGTATGGTTTCTATATTCTTTGTATCTTTCTAAATTACCAGGTCCCAGTTGGGTGGAAGGAAGGAAGGAATGAATTTAAATCTATCTATGTTCATTGGGAAAACATGTTTTCATTGGGAAAAACATGTTTACTAGTACTTGTTAGCTGAATGTGCAAATATTAACATGTACTATGTCACATTGGCTAAATCAAATATTCTTATTGCGATTTTCTTTTTCTCTGCATATAGTGCATTGAGCAAGGTACAACTTCAGTTTCTGCTAAGAGTGATGGTCAGACTGTGGGAAACTAGGTCAAAAATATCATAGCTTGGTGAATTGAAGGTATGTATTCCCAGTATGCATCATGGCATGCATCAATGTGATAGAAGTAAAATAATTAGAACACACTGCTATTGAATATACAAACTGAGACTCTCGGTTGATGGTCTGAATGAAATTGGGAAAAATATGAGAGGACTTTGAAGCTACACCAAAATTAACTTTATTCTCGGTTGAACTTGAAAACTGAGACTCTTGATTGAATGGTCTGAATTAGTTTAAAGGCTAAAGTGGAGAGAGATTAAAGTTTGACAGAAAGAGAGGAAAGTAGGGGAGAGAACAAATTTATTTGCTGAAAAAGGAATACGACTCAACTTACATTCAGAAATTAAGCCACATTCTTTTAACATGTCAATGTAGAGCAAATGATTGATTCCTGCTTCTTGAACTATGAAATATTCATGGTGAAGAGTAGTCTAATTTGATCAATCTGCTCTTAGATTGTTGGTTAAACAAACACTACATGTGAGCCTTGCAACTGGGCATACCATTCGACCTAGATTCAGGAGGCATGAATTTAACTTTTGGATTATTTTCAGCTTGTTTTGAGTTCCTGTACTTGAATTTTCCTGACAAACAGAATTCGCAGGGCATCCGAAGACAAGGTATTGGTGGTTCCCACTTAATGTGAATTGTCAAATACAGATTCGAGGGACAACTTGTAATTGAGGATGATCTTGAATGTAAAATTATAAACGAGGGTCGGCTTTCTGGTAATAGGAGATGGAGGTGTGGATTGTTATTATCGCAAACAAGGGATGCCTCTCATTGAACCGCCATAGCCAGAGACAATAGGGGTATAGTTATTAGCTATTTATATCGACGTCTCCGCCTGTATCATGCCGTTACATATCACCTTTGTACTGCTATTATGGCCACCTGTTTTAATTGGATTTGATCTAAGGAGTCGAGGTGGGCTTTATTCACTAAACTCTTTTATTACCAAAATATTGATTATGGTGTTATAAGGGTGGATTAAAATGTTATGCCATGCCTGTGATTGTTTTGATTATGTTGTGTGCCTGATGCCTAGTTTGTGAGTCCGCTCCATTAGGCTATAGGGCTATAAAACGATGTCGAGTCAGTAGGCCGCAAACCATATCAAGTCTAGTGTACCGATTAGGATCGGAAGCCTTCCTTGCTAGTCGGCGGTCTCGTGGGCGAATAGTGTGGCCACACTTTCGTCGCACTATGGAATTGTTGATTGTTGAGAAAGCTGGAGGAATTGTTTGATCGGCGCTCTATGAAATTATTTTGTGATACTCGATGATATACTTTTATAAATGCAAACTCGAGTTCACTATGGTAAGGATGACATATCTATTAAAATGTTTTGACATGAGTTACGAGTATGTTTAAAATACTCAGCCACGCATGTGTTTTCCCTATGTGCGAGTTGAGCGAATGCGAGTGGCGGTGTTGAGCAAATAAATTGAATGATAATATGATCTTCGTGAAACATTGAGTGGGGTTGTGTCTTCATACATGACTTCACTTTTCTCTTGGTTGCTTCCGAAAACATGAACTCTTTCCGTTTGTTTGAATTGAACTATTTCATTATTGATTAGAATATCGAGACATGATGCGTTTTGGAATTCATCAAACCTTTGTCATTTTGAGCATTAATTGTGGTATTCCATCCTTCATTGATTTTCTTGATTAAGCGTTGACTTATTGCTTTAATAGTTCATTAAATACCTTGGTCAAAACCCTTTAAATGAAACCCTAGCCTAAGCTCTTGTTGCATTTAAGTCCCTTCTAGTAGCGATCTAGTATTTATTATACCCTAAAATGTCAGTGTTACATATCTTATAGGACCAAGAACTTTTAAAGTCGCTGATGATTTAACTGTCACATCTTTTTGTTTTTTATCCATCCTTACAAGTCTAAGTGAGAAAAATCTCGGTTTCATGTCGAAAAAGTGGAGCTGGAAATCGGATTGAATCATTGTTATGTTTTTAGTGTATATTTTAATGTTGAGACATAAGTTTTTGTTGAAGGGATTAAGCATACTGAAATTAGTTTTTTTAAGAAAATGTACAATGAGTAAAAATAAAAAATAAAATCAAATCCTAAGAGATCTATAAAAGAATGGGTGGGTAAAATGGGTGCATGCAAAATCATGACAGAAGGGAATCGAACCCACGTTTCCTTCTATACAATTGAAGGATCCAACCACTGGACCAATTATAATATAGGTCATGTGCATTACTTCAATACATTATTTTAACATATATTTGGGGATCCGCTAGTGATGAATATGAAGGGTGAACCAGGCGTCTCCTATTTCAATTTTCTAGACAATCATATCCACACTCATCAATCTATCTATACATATATAAAGAGGAGTTTTGGGGTATTTATGAAATTACTATTTAAGCTTAAATATACCTAATTTAGACACTATAATGTAGACATTTAAGAATAAGAGTGAACTTCAAAATTGACCCCTACGTATGACAAGTCGAACGCTAGAGGTGCACATGTTTAAAAAATGCATTGTAAGCCTCTACGTATGGGTATAATATCATTTTTGACCCCTTTTCACTATTTTGAGTCTTTTATACCCTTTTACCCCCACTTTTGTGTTAAATGTAATTCCATGCTGCATCTCGATGAGTTTGAAACCATTAGGATGGTTTTTCCAATTGCTTCCATATTACACGAAAAATGTTTCATTGATGAAACAGTTATGATATGAAAACGGTTTCAACGTTGGGCAAACAATCCCAATGGTTTCAAACTCATTGGGTATGAGCATTGCATTCATCATCGCTCTTATAATTGTGGCGTTTTTTATAACCGGAACCAAATCTTCTAGGTTTGAATCATAATCAATATCATCATCACACACAAACTGGAAGGCATCGAAGCTGATGTGATTTGTGGAAAAAGTAGAACATAGAGCATATTAGTGACTCGAAAGCGAAAGAATGAGACCATAAATAATGGCACAAAGGCTATGAATCACGACACCGGAACATTGAAGGGAACAAAACAATCACATGATGTCTGGAAATCAAAATTGAAAGGTTGACGAATAATATGTATTCATAAGATAATGAGCATAATGTCATCATAAAAGCTGAAAATATTAGAGAAACAACGAGGAGATTGTCAAAAAGGTTTTATAGAAACAACTAGGACAAATAATGAGCACAAAGGAAGAAGAAGACCGAGCAAAAAGTGAAATGCAAATTGCCATCTAAAGAGCTCATAACTACGCCGAGCAAATATATAAACAAAAGGGCTTTGAAGAAGAAAATCGGGAAAAAAAGTACATCCTCTTTCTTGAGATAAACTAACTACATCCATTGAACTCATAGCATGTAAATCTCAATATCTAGCAACCAATTCTGTAACCTCAATGATTGTCTCCCAAATTTAGTTCAAAAGGCATAAGAGACTACACATTAATCAACATAGTTCTAAAGTCGCAAAATTGGATCAAACTTGAATATCTAGCAACCAATTTTGTAACCTAAAACAATTTGTCTGCCAAAATTAGATCGAAGGCATAAGAGAAAAGCAAACAACAATCAACATAGTTCTAAGCTGCCAAAATTAGTTCAAACTTAAAGAGAAAAACACCAAAATCCAAAAATTATAGTACAAAACTCAATAAATTAATAAATTAAACAGTAGATAAAAAATGAATGAATTGTACGATGCTACGTAATCTAGCAAGCCTTCAAATCCCAAACGCAAGCTTGAGGTGGAGGAGTTGGCCCGGCTTAGATTAAGCTGTCGCGATACGCTCGGATTTTGCACTATTTAAGGCCGTTATTTGGTCCGTTTTTATGTCAAAGTCACTCTACACGTCCATTATTTGCATATTTTGTCTATTTTGATATTTTGACGTGTTTTGTGAGAAATGTCCCTATAAATAAGACCTCAAGCTTCATAGAAAAATAATTCATAGAGATCAAGAGCTAGAGTACTTCACTTGTGCAAGGAGTTGGAGAAGGATTTCAAGAACGACAAGGATTCAACCTACGGGTTTTATTTGCTTTAGTTTTATGTTCAAATTGTCTTCCCTCTATGTGTTTAACTTATTTCATAGGATTCAGGGATGTGTTAGTAACGACTTTGGTTATACAATTCTTTTTTCTATTTAATATCCGTTTTGTTTTTACTTCGTTTCTTCCTAAGTAGTTACGATGCTACATGATTGAGTGACACAATTGTGTATGATTTAATATAGCTTGTTTCATAGCCGTAGAGAGTTCTAGCGAGTTAGATTCACTTAGTAGGACTACGAGTTAGCTTCCCTTAAAATGCCCTTGTTAATTGAATGTGAGGACTTTTCAAGGGTCTTAGGAGCTATTCGGAGTTACGTGTTAGGATTGACAACCCTAATCTTGTAATCAACGTTTGCATTGCATGAGCATAAGCTAGGTGACCGTCTTTCAAAGTAATAAGCTGTGCTAGGGTATTGTAGTTTTTGGGAAATTTTTATAACCATAAGCTGTGAAGCACATTCTGGGATTCCCTTATTTCTATCGATTGTCTATGTGTTTTACTCGCATTTAGTTGTTAATTGCCTTATATTATTTTTTGTTTTCAAAGTTTTCAAAAACCTTCCGTTCTTCCGGATAGTAATTGAGTCTTAGTAAAGGATAGATACTTTGTGTTTGCACTCCCGTGTTCGATATCCGTGCGACCTTTAGCTATACTATATATACTCTGTATACTTGCGGTTTATTTAGTGCTAAAAAATAGTGCATCAGGACGGACAAGGAACTCGGATAATTTGTTCTCCAACAACGGCAATGTCGTTTTTGTGTGTCAACTCCCTTCACGCAAATATCATAATCTCCATGAGGCCCCCTGCAACGACAAATGTTGCCAAAATCATGAGCGCGGGGACGTCGATAGTCCAAATCCCAAAAGAGCGCCATGGCCGGATTCATGGACTCTCACCAAGTCTTGCACACGTACTACACAATCAATTATCTCCTCCGTATACAACCTTTGCCGAATATGCTCGGATGCTCCGTAGCTCGATCCATGGCGGAGAAGATGGAGGAGGCGGGGCTGAGGATGAAGATCCCTCTTCAATTTCTCGGATTTAAGGTTTCGTGGTTTCAATGATGCGGTGAGTGTGGAATTGGGGGAGATGAAATAGGAGACTCTCGGTTATATATATTGGATGGGTGTGGATATGATTGTATAGAAAATTGAAATAGGAGATGCCTCGGTTCACCCTTCATATTAATCAAATCAAAGTAAATGAATTTTTTAAAAATGAAATGAGGGAGGGGAGACGTCTTATTTATGATTGGGATATTTGAATACTAGTATCACAAAAAACTAATTTCGGTATCTTAACCCCTTTTAACAACAACTTATGTCTCACCATTAAAATATACACTAAAAACCCATTCGGATCACCTACAACTTTTCCTAAAACATCCCTTTTTCCCCCCCTCACAAACATAAGTAATGGGACCATCTATTTTATGTTTGTGAGGGTGGTGGGATGTTATGGGAAAAAAGTTATGGGTTCTGGCCCCCCTAAAAACATAACAAAGTTTCACCCCAAATTTTCCCGGCTCCACTTCTTTGGCCAATCGGATTTTTTTCTCACTTAGACTTGTAAGGATGGATACAAAACAAAAATGTGTGACGGTTAAATCATCCGACCTTAAAAATTCTTGGTCCCTCCTCCGTTCCATAGTTGTTGGGTCTCGGTGGTTCCACCGAACTCCACATTAGTATGATATTGTCCGCTTTGGGCAAAGCCCTCACGGTTTTGCTCTTGGGGTATTCCCCAAAAAGGGCCCCATACTAATGGAGTTGGGTAGCCAGTTATACACTTGCAACTCTTTTTTCTTCTCCAAAGTGAGAATTGTTTACCCTCCAATCCTCCCTCAACCAAAACCACCGGACCAAGACCACATGTGTGCCTCATGTTACGGTCACCAAGTCACCATAGGTCTTGGTCGAGGGGTCGTCACATCGGGTGGTGAACTTTTTAGTGAGGTGGAACAATGGAGGAGAGGTCCTCAAATGAGGTGGAGTCCCGGCGTGATCTTCCACGAGGTGAAACAGGTGTGGAACTCTTCCCCTATCAACCACGATCCTATACCCCTGAGCCTCCGGAAAAACCCAAAACCCGACCATGAAAATGTTTTTGATGGTGAGCCACTTGATAAGAATCCGATTTACCGAAATTTTCGGTTAACTAGGGATAGAGTAAGAAGGGTTGGTAAACCCCCCTTTTAGATTTGGTTCTTTTTTGAATTTAGTTGCCCCATCTTTTAATGTGTTTGAATCTGATGGAAATAAGCCTCAATCTTTTAGCAGGCTCAAAGGTCCAAGTTTTGAGATTTGTGGTTTAAAGTATGCAAGAAGAAATCCACTCTTTGTTTGTCAATAATACTTGGATCATTATGCCTCTCTCGGTGTCTTTGTAGTTGATTGCGGGTGGTGTTCAAATTGAAAGATGAGATTGAGGGGTTGAGGTACAGGCTAGGTTGGTTTTCAAGGTTTTTACTCGGAAGAGGGGATAGATTATACATAAATTTTGCTCCCTGTGGTTAAGTTTACTATTGTAAGAGTAATGCTTGCCTTATGTGCTCATTTTAATTGGGAATTAAAGCAAATGGATGTCAAAGCCTTTTCTTCATGGTGATTTGGATAAACCCATATACATGAAACAACCGAGAGGGTTTTGTGGATCCTAACTTTTCCCAAACATGTGTGTTTGCTTAAGAAGGCTCGTATGGTCTTAAACAATCTCCTAGACAGTGGAATATCAAGTTTAATGTATGCATGCGAAGTTAGGCTTTGTCGAGTACCTTGATGCCCGTTTGTTAAAGAAAAACTGATAAAGTGCCTGTGTTCTTATTCTTTATGTGGATGACATGCTTATTATGGGTCTTTGCATCAAGTCTATTAAACATGTGCAAGTGCTTTGTGTGAAAATTTTGACATGAAAGATCTTGGTGATGCTAAAAAAATTTTGGGGATCAATATCCTTCGGGATAGAAAGTCCTCTTTTCCGGTCCTTCATCGGGGAAACCCTTTTGTGCAAAAATTCTTGAGAAGTTTAATATGCTTGGTGCTAAAATTTCTTATGTTCCTTTATTTCTCATTTTATGATGAGTAAGGACCTTTGTCCTACAACGAATCGAGGTGAAAGTTATGCAAAAGGTCCCTTATTCTAATGCTATTGGCTCGTGATGTATCTTATGGTTAGTACTAGGCCCGATTTTGCCTATGATGTTTCTTGCTTGAGTAGATACATGTCAAAACCCCGAGCCGGTGCGTTGGGAGTCTCTCAAATGGTTGCTTAGATACCTAAAAAATACTTTTAAGTATGGTTTGTGTTTTTCTAAGCATGATCAAGGTGTTGAGTTGTATGGTTTTGTTGATTCTAACTATGCAAATGATAAGGATAAGAGGAATCCACAACTTCCTATGTGTTTCAGGTTTGCGGGTCTTGTGTTAGTTGGAAATCACAAATCCAAAAATTGTAGCTACTTTACAAGGGAATCGAAGTATAGCCATATCGGAGGTTTGAAGGAGGCATCGGTTAAAGGAGTTCTCTCGTACTCAATTTTATTAAATCTGCTCTGTGTTATACTCGAGGTGATACGCCATTCAAATTTGTAAAAATCCCTTTTTCCATGATAGAACTAAGCATATAGATGTTAGGTTCCATTTCATTAGAGATGTTGTGGGAAAAAAGGGGAAATTCTTTTACAAAAGGTGCATTGATAAGGCTCGTTTCATGCATTGGTTTTGGGTTAAAATTAAATTTCATTTGGGCGCTAATCTGTGTTTATGAGTTCGGTGCGTAGTGAATTGCCGAACCTAGGAGTTCTTGTTCGACTGCGGATGCAAAAGAGATGAAATGAAGTAAAAATCGAAGTCGTCGTTGGACTGGGAGAATTAAAAAGTTGGCGACGGGGGGGGAAGACAAAAAGAAGATTATTTTAGAGAATCTTATTCAAGGGCAAAAACGTCAATTTCCGAGGTATACCCTGGGATGAGCCTCACATATAAAGAGCTCACCTTGAAGAACAAAAAAGCCATTGCTACACACACTTTTAGCTCAAGCTCTCGTTCCATTCCTTAGTTCCACACTTCAAATTTCTCATTTCGGTTGCTGCGCACTTGGAGATGGGTGATCCGGCTCAGTGGTTCTCATCGTCGTTTCTGCGTGTGTAACACCGCCTTGCAAGGCGAAGAAACAATATTTACTTTGCTTTGTTTAGTTTGCTTTCGGTTTCGAGTACTTGTTGGTTTTTAAGTTTCGTAACTCTAGTTTCTAACTTTGATCTTGGATTTGAACCCTTTTTCGCTATTATGGAAGTTTATGTTGGTTTGTTGGATATCGCGAGTTGATGTTTATTCCCTTTCTTTTTACTTTTTTCTTGTTTATTGTTGGATGTTTGGAGCTGAAATCTGTGGGTTTATTGTTGGAGGTTGTGGATTTGCGTATGGAGATGTCTGGATTTGTTGAATCGTGGTGGATTTGAGTTGGAGTTTGTGTATCGGTGCTTGCTATTTACGTTGTGCATGATTATGGCTATTTACTTTCCGTTTATGCATTCTCTAGAGTCTGGCATAGATCTGTTAGTTTAGGCTTTAATTTCTCGTTTTAAGTTTAGATGCGAAGCTTGCTGTTTTCATGGTGTTTAATACTACGTTTTATCGTCATTCTCGTTTGATTCCCGAAGAAGATGAAGTTGTTGGTAGTTAGAACCGAGATTGCTTTTGTCGATGCCATACGCACATGTACTTTGCTTTTTCTACATGTTCTCGACCACGTCGTCACTATCTGCATTGTCTTTACTTTTACGCATGTTTTTGGACCCTGGTAGTTTAAGGAAACTTGTCCCCACTTTTAGCTTTTATCTTATGCCTTAAATTTGGTAAGTCCGTCTAGTTAAGTTAACTCCAGGTTGTCTTGAACTTTAAAATATCTCGTTTCTCTAAGTCATGCATGTTCAGTACGTTCTCATTTCTTAGACCCGGTAGGTAGAGTAAAGTTTTCCTATCTCTCGGACCTAGTAGTTTTAAGTTCTCGACCCACAAAATTGCGTGGCGGCGATAACCCCCTTTTCCCAAAACATCCTCAAATGGAGTTTCGTAACACATTCGTCCTCGTAGGATCGATCCTTTACTTCCCTGTGCTAGTTGTAGTATGGTGGGTTGAGGTTTTGAAGAAATAGAGTGCATCAACGACCCATCGATAGTTTCATGATCTTCGGCCTACGAAGTCTGAGTCGAATCCCTCTGGACTGTTAGATCGAGTGAGAACACAAACCGCCTTTGCACATTTCTACATCTTCATGGATACTGATCATAACCGTGATATGGGTACCAAATGTCTTCTGTGGATAAGTTGTTATCATGCATCAAAAAGTTGCATTTTGATTTTGGTTAGTATGTGCATTGCATGTCGGGGAAAGACCTTGCTGACTCTCGAAGTCCAAGGCAATCTAAGTCCTACAAAACTAATTGGTTTACCATTTGGTGTTTTGTTAGGCGCCTGTCATTTTTATCAAATTGAACTTTGTTTCTTTGGTGATAAAGGGAAAGCCTTGTAAAAAAATGATGGGAAACATTTGACCAAAGGCCCCTCCCTTTTTTATCCCAGTAGTCAAAAGGGGGAGAATGTTGGATTATTGGACTTCTTGCTTTGGGGTTTTATTTTGGTTGGGGGGTGTTTTTGGGCCTAAAAATGGGTTCCCCCAAATTTAAATTAGGCCCCTTTCTTTTTTTGAGGGGTTTTTTGGATGTTGGGCCCTTTTACTCAGCGGATCGGGCCCCCCGGGTCGGATGCGAGGGGTGTTTGTTAAGTGAGAGAAGCCTTTTGGCTTCCCTTTCGATTAATTTTTTTTCTTTCCCTCGAAACCGTCGGCTCTCTTCCCCCTCCTAAGATTCCGGGAAACCGGTCGGAGTTCTCTTTAGGGTTTGTTCCCGATGATTTAGTTCCAAAAGTTCCGGGGGGTAGATTAGTGTTAGGCAACTTCTTCGATTTCCTTCTATCAGGGTTTGGGCTTTTTCGGTGACCAAACCCCCAAAACTTGGGGTGTGTGGCGAGGGGTTTTTGTGTTCTTGGCGGGTTTTCAAAATTGTTGGTGTGGTCGCGTGTGAGACGGCCGTGGTGTTTCGTTGGCCGGGGGTTTAGATCTGGGGGGTTTCCTTGATCTTTGGTTTTAATTTGTTTAAGGTGGCTTTTCCTTTGTGACTTCTTTTAAATTAGGGTCGAAACCCAGTGCGATCCGCTTATGGCTGAGCCCTCGTGGCCCCCTTTTTCGACTTGGTCCTTTCGTGGTTTAGATCCTTGGGATCATTTCTTGTGTGACTAATTCTTTTTAAGTGTGGGGTCAAACGGGGAAATGATGGAATCTCGGGCCCAAAAATTCTTGAGATTAGTGTTTGTGATACCATTGTTGTATTGGCTTGTACCTTTGAGATTAGTCTCCGGACTTCAAAAAAGAGGTTGGTAATTAGTGAACCCAAAAGCGGTCGAAAACGGTGGTATCGACCCCGGTTCACGGCGGTTGGCTCGGGGTTGTGGTTCCCTTCAAGTTTCGATGTTTTGCGTGAGCTCGCCAAAACCTATGGTGGCCGGGGGACTGTAACATGGGCACCCTTTTGGGCTTGGTCATGTCTTGGTTTTAGGGGGGGATTGTGAGAGCAAAAAAAATTTCCCCCATTGGAGAATGAACAAGACTTCAAGTGTATAAATGGGCTCCCTACTCCATTAGTGTGAGGGGTTTTGGGGAAACCCCAGAGCAAAACCCTGAAAGGGTTTGCCCAAGCGGACAATATCTTTTAATGTGGTGGTTTTACCCCAGAACCTACTATAGTAATAGTCATTTTTCCATTTTGGTACGTTCCTAGAAGTCTTTCCCCTTTTTGTAAAAATTTTCCCCCCTTTTTCTTTTCTCTCCTTACTTTTTTTTTCTTCATCTCTCTACTTTTTTCATTTTCTACTTTATTCTCCCTTTACTTAACTCCCCCAACACAATTTTTTCCCAATCTCCATAGCGAAAAAAACCTCCCCTTCTTAAGGAGGGGTATAAGATCTCCCCTTGCCCCTTGGAAAATTAGGTGAAGCAGCCGAATCTGCCATCTCCTATAAAGCGGTAAAAAATAAAATTATTTATAGATAATCATAAAAACTAAAATCGATCTTTAGTAGATGAATAATAAAATTATTTTTTTTTAAACTAAAGGGTATATATATATAATATATTTATAAAATATTCAAAGAAATATTATTGCTATTTTGATTGTTTTTTAACATATCAAAGAATTTGGAATTAGAACTACGAGTATTAGTTAATTCTACTAATTAAGGATTTAGAATTAAATTAGAATACTATAACTTCAAATTGAATAACAATCCTATTCCGATTTGTACATAATTCTAAAAATATGATACCAAATGGACATGTTGAAGTAGATTTGTAAGATTCATTTCACCTTATTAATTTTAGGGGACATATATAATGCCTATGCTGGATGAGAACTTATCTAGATTTTAACTTTGTTGGACTACAAAACTCTTCCACAACTTGAATAATCACAAATTATACCCAACAAGATGAAGATGAGAAACCTCAGCTTAATTACAAGAGCCTGAATTAATGACCTCCAATTGGGTACATCATCACATACACAAATTCTAAGATGATCCAAAAAACCTCCAGTGACAAGCAGATTGTCTACCCGCAGTCAAAACCATCGATTATCAAACTGCATGAAACAAGACAGATTAGATCACATTTGATTCACATTATATGGGATGACATGTTAACAAACAATGGTGTAGCATGCTAAGCTAAAAAAAAGAGAAAGTACATTGTGGTGTAACATGCTGAGTTCTTGGGTAAGAAAATGTAGAAGTTGAACCTGGCTACACTTTGTCAGCCAGAATTGATCCAACCAACAATTGAGTTCATCAATGGCATCAACACGATGACAAATTGTAACACACATTTGGCATGTAAAATCACATGGTTGTTCTATTTATATGAAAGAAAGATGCCATGTGTAGGTAAAATACACAGTTCTCTGAACAGTGGAAACACCATCTACAAATTTTGTCCGGAAAGAAGCGTTGGCATTGTTAAACATGCCTTCTTTCAAGGAGACTACAATGAACTGTGCATTTGGGCGGGGAGGAGAAAGAAGGCATCAGATTCTCGTGTGAAGAATATGATTTGAATATAAAGATGAAAATCAAAATAGACATGATTGAACATAAAATAATGATTGATATGTCAACAGTATGTAATGTCAATAAACATCCTTGAGTGTCAGGTATGGTCAAATCTGTTTCTGGCTGCTATGAAGAAACAGGAGAATAAGCAATAGAAGCATGAATTTTAACCTGAGAGTGTGGAAAGTGAGATTTGATCATTCTTCCTATGTTCTGTGTGTGGCTTAAATCAAGAGCTGCATCAACCTGAGACACATTTCAGAAAGGATAGGTTGGATCGTGAACTTTTTCTATTTACTTCTGCATAAATAAATTGTGACTGCTTTACATTTCAAGAATTATCATGCACATGGGTTTATGTAGAATCAAGAGGTTTATGACAGTCTTAAATAATGTCTCAGTAGTGGATAGGAAGAATGAATAGTGGTTTGAAAAAGAAATTTAAATTGTTTGAGCAGATAATTCAAGTTCAAGATACATGTTAAACATACCTCGTCCAATATATATAATGGAGCTGGTTTAAAAAGAAGCAAAGCCAAGATTAAAGAAAGCAGTAAAGATCTCTGTCCCCCACTGAGTTCAGACAAAGACTGTTTCCAGACACTCCCAAAAGCAACTCGAACTTCCAAGCCATCGAGGAAGCTGCCTCTTCGAGGCTCCAGCTTGCCATTGTGCCAGGCAAGAGAGTAGAAAATATTGAACCAAAATCTCTGAATAAAGAAAGCACCAAATCAATAACTAAAGCTAGTATGGTTACAGCTTAATAAATAGGAGAGAAAACTAATGTGCCAGTTCGGAGGAAATTAAATTTCTTTATTCAAGAACTTGGCTTATTGTTAAATGGAAACTTACTTGTTAACTTTATTCCAAGTAACTCTTGAGCGTCTCCTTCTTCTTCTCATCAAGCTCTTCAATAACCATTTTGATTTTTGACTTGTCATTCTACATAGAAAATGTAAAATAAATAAAGGCAGAACAAGGACGTAAACTTTTATAATTCACATTGCTAACCTCGATTATGTTCTTTTTAGATAGCAAATCATTGTACTCATCTTCAGCTTTTTCAAACATGGCCATGACCTTCTTATTCACCCTTTTCTCTAGACTGCAATAGGAAATGAAGATATGAAAACTATTTAGAGGAATTCTTCTTCTAATTGAATTGTATGTTTGCCAATATCTTGCTTCATTCTCACCCAGATTGCTCAGCTTGCAGTTTCTCAAAGTCTTCCCTAGCCTTAAGGGGATCGCGGGACCCAAAATCATAATCTGATCCAGCTCGTCCAAAAAGTTGCTTCTCAGATGCAATCCATGCATGCTTTTCAATCATTTTATCAACCTTCATTGCACAATCTTTCTGATCCATCTCCATGCGTTTTGACCTGGAGCCAGAAAGAAAAGTGAATTTAGCTTGTCTAGAGAAGCTGTTCCAATTACCCAAATAAATGAATTACCTCATTTTCCATTCTTTTCCTCTCTAGATTGAATTCACTAATTTTTTGCTGGATATCCTTTTGCTTCTTGACAATACCACTTATTTGTGAATCACATTCCTTGATCTTCCTACTGGCCATGTTGTGCTCAGCTTGGACCTCATCACGAGATTTTTTAATAGAAGAAATCTGAAAAGACAGAAGGGACATCACTTCTACTATTTCCTTGCAGGAAGAGCACTGTTATAGAACACTTAATATCTGATTTGGTAAGTGGTATGTACCTTGGTTCTCTGAGAATCCAGTTCGAACTAAGATCCTCAATGTGCTTATTCAAAGCTTCTAATTGGCTCTCCAGTGATAAGCATTCTTTCTTATTTGCTTCCATCTCCATTATAAGCCGCTCTCTGTCAGTCTCATGTCGCTAATGGTTCCCACCAATGAAACAAGAACCGTGATGTAAGTTAGTTGACTAAAGCAGGATTAAGGTGAGATATAGAAGTTCAATGCATCAGGTCAAATAAATAGCCAGAAACAATAAAATGAGTTTATGGGGCCCATAATTGAGCAAACGGAAATAACACTTGCATACGGTTATACAAATTTGCACGAAGATAATATATAGGGATATACTATGACTACTCAAAGAATAGTTAGTTGTCTTACTAAATTGCATTATTTTTATGATTGATAGAACATAAGAGGTTAATCATACTGCCAGAGTCAGCTCGATGCCCAATGTCTTATGACCAATCAAGCTAATAAACTTCAAGATAAAATTATTTCCAATATTTTGAGGATTTGGAATGTGTGGGTTCATGGTAGAAAGCATCTCAGGTACAATGGGGAACATACCCTGAGGTTCTCTGAAGCTGCCTGCATCTGGGTTTTGATATTGATCTTCTTCTCTAATCTTAAGACCTACTCTCCCTGTTTCCAGCATGGTCATGGATCGACTTTCAAATTACATCTGGGCAACATAAATAAGAAATTTTTGTCTAAAATGGTTGCTTAAATTGCTAACTTTATTCCTTTTTTTCCTTTCTGATTTTCCATTTTGCTTCTCCTCATCTCTGTCCACTCATGACTTATAACGACAGGGTTCATGAATTTATGGGGAAATTGAAAGAAGGGATCAACCTTGAAAAATGGAAAAGGGAAAAAACAGGAAGAATTCCTTGGGTTTCTGAAATCCCTTGGTAAGATTAAGGCCAAACCTAATTTGGTCTCCCGGTTTTTTTAGCCCTTCCTTTAAGAGTTTTGAGCTCATGCGAATGGCCCCCGGAAACCAAATTTTCTTTAAAAAGGGTTTTTAAAATTTGAAGGGAAAGAAAGCGTTGGTCTATGCCGAAACATAAAATATTTAGGGAAAATTTTTTAACAAAAAATTGCTAATGGTTATACAAATTTCCAAAAAAATAAAGGGTTATTTTTAAAGGAAATTAGGTTTCAAAACCCCAATTTTATGGGTTTGAACAAAGAAATTACTAATAGGGGAATGTTTTTGGAAAACTAAAAATAAAATAAAATTTTTTTAAAATTTTAGGTTTTTGTGTCATAAAAATTTAGGAAATTTAAATACCCCCATTTCCGAACTCCTCAAATTGGGGTTTTTGAAAAGTATTTCCCCAAATTTTATTTGGGTTTCAACATGGATAAAACACTTTTAAAACTGGGGGAAATAAAATTTGGGTTTTAAAAATTTTGTTTTTTTAGAAATTCCCTTAATCACCCAATCAAAATAAAAATTATAAAAGGAGTTTTTGAATAAAATAGATATTTTAAAAAAATTTTAAAAAAAAACCCGAAAATTACGCAAAATAAAATTGAACTCAACCTGGGTTATTTGTTAGCCTTTTTTGGGAACCAAAGGGTGAAAAAAATTTTGGTTTTCCCCCATAAAAAATTGTTTTGATGATAAACAGTAATTTTCGATTAGGTTGATAATGGAAAAAATTAAAATTTTAGGTTTAAAGGGTTTGGCTTTACAGAGTTCGCTAAATCAAGGTTTTCTTAACTTTAGGTTTAACCATCTTTTATGTTTAATTAAGAGAAACTCAATTTAATTAGATTATATACATTTACCCCATTTTGAAAAAGACAAAAAGTTTGATGAAGGTTCAAAATAACCTTAGCTTCAATTCTGAAATCCTTTGATGATTAGAGAGTTCCAATTCAACTTCTGCCAAACATGAAGCTGCTCAACAGTTTACCTCCACCTCTGGAATTATGATGAGTTTGAAAATGTATATTAGTTACTCTGATGGTAAATATGAAAAAAAAACATAAAAAATAAAAAATTATGTACATTGTGGGTTAGTTTTTTAATTTTCAACTCCATAAAAGTAGAAAACACTTACTTGCGACTACCACCAGTCAAAAATCCACTAGGTTGGAAAATATCACCTTCCAGGTAACACTTGGGTTCCTTTTCTCTGGGGAAGGCTACCTAAAACCAAGCAATTTTGGTACAGATGAGAATATTAAGGGAAAGGAGCAAAAACATTTGAGGTGTGGCTTGCATAACATGTCCACAGTTCAAACAGTGCCATAATCAAAAGAAGTTTATGTCACCTTTCACCTCATTCCTCATCACTGAAGCAAATAATTTTAAAAAAAATTAAACTTTAAAAGTAATTTTACAATCCAACAATTTGAAAGATGATACATTATGCAAGATCAGTGAAGATGGGTTTTAAATCCGGGACACAAAAAAAATTTTAAACTGCAAGGAATATCCAAAAAAAAAGTGCAGAAATTTATTTTGGAAAAAATTATAAACTATTTTTTTTTTTACCCCGGTCTTTCCCCAAAGAAGCCTTTCAAACCAATTTCATAAAAATAAACAAACCCCTCTTGCAGCATCAATTGTTTTTCAAACAAATGTTGATCCAAACACATATTCCATGGCACTCTGCATGGAATAGATATGTCTCAGAAGGGTATAGCTCGTAAGTATTGCTACTCCACATTTTAAAAGGAAAAAACATACCTTATTTCAGAAAACTCCTTGCTTTTTAGACACAGAAGTTACAGTTTTACCATTACTAACATCTCACAGGCTAAATCATCCAAACACTAAATCTTGAATTTGAAAAATAAAATCTAGCATCTTATAGTATTTTCTAAAAATACCTTATTTATTCTAATACACTTAGTCAAACGAACCCCTAATATTTAATTCAGATTCATCGAATGGGAGTGTATTTTCTCTGTAATGTTTGCAGAGATAGGAATACAGAGCCCCATATTTCTGACAATCGTAGAGAACAAAGAGCTGATAATATTCATAATAGTATGCTAGCAAGTAGCAAGAATAAATACCTAAGTTTGCATATGAAGATAACCCAGCAGCTTAAACAAATAAATAAAAATCAAATTTGCTGTCTAGAGGCTTACTTGAAGCTCTTGATCGTATCCAACCAAAGAAAGTGCCACTGCAGCATTGCCTTCGCCAACCTGCAAAATTGAAAATTACATGTTTGTTGACGTAACAAGTGATAGATAGAATACATGAGAGAGTTTGCAGGCTTACCAATTTAACAGCAGCATCTTGGATTCTCTTTGAGACAGGGTGAGTTTGGATCTTGTTTAAAGGAATAATTGTGACTCTCCTTTGCAGACCACCCTTTTGAAGAAGTTGTTTTCCAGTATTCTCTGTGTCTACAACAACATTAAACAATTTGCCACCAGCAGCCACCTGAACATTCAACAAATCAACTAAGAGTCTTGAGATCACATCAGAAAATAACATTTAAAATAAGACAATTTGAACTACCTCTAAGGCAACCACTGCAGAGCTATCCTTTACTTTTATTAGTTTGGCGACCACACCTTTCACCTTGACTTATCAAAATTCTTTTCGGTCGATAATTGAATTCGACTCTACCCAATCTTGAAGAAACCTCGCGTGCTCTCCGTTCAAGTTTCTGTACTGTCTCTGACTCAAACATGCGATCCTAAGAGCATTTTCAGCAACCATATGAGACAAAGATGCATATACCTTTCATCAAATAACTTTGTGATGCTATTCAGTTAAAGTACCTTTTGGAGTGACTCCATAAGGGTCTCATCATAGGAAAGAGATTCAGTTCCTTTTCAACTATTCCGACTTCTTTTCTCTTGGCATTTAGCTCATTGTCTATAGCAGCAGCTTTTGCAGATGTCGATGCCAACTGAGTTTTTTCTCCTTCAGCTCTTTCTCAACATGGTTTATCTGATTTTGCAGCTGCTTCAGTTCTGTCTCTGACTGTCCTACAGCTCTCTTGGCATCTACCAGTTGGTCTTCAAGGCACTTCTCATCATTTCCATTACTCTTACCTGCCATCACACCCTGCAGCAATGCAAAAGCATAAATATGAGATCAGTGTAATGGCATAAATTAGATAATAATCTAGAAAAGATTCAATAGTTTACTTGGAATTCTTTCTGATGCTCATCAAACTCTTTGAAAGCTCCTGAAATTTTTTTCTGAGATCAGCAGCTCCATCTTCAGCAGTTTTAATTGCAGTAGCCTTCTCTTCAGCTGCTAGTTTTGATTCTTGAAGGTTCCTCTCAATCTGTGTATAGTAGAAGAAATAAGGTGCATATGAGATACAAACTATATAAAGTAGCAAGAAAAAGATCAATAGACTTTATGAGCCACGTCAGACTCAAGAGAAATTAGATACTACTAACTAATGCCTCGCACCTTGGCTACGTTATCTTTCTCAGTATTAAGATTGTCTTCTTGGCTTTGGAATGCGAGTTTCTTTCACCAGATCACTTGATAGCACATCAGCTTTTTCTGACAATAACTTTAGCTCCACCCATGCTCGCTTCTTTTTCAGCACTCAGCTTTGTTATCTGCATTTCCATTTCCTGTGTTTTCTCAGTGCATTTTTCCAACAGTTGAATCAATCTCCAGCATCTTATTTCTTATGGCTTGAACGCCTTGAAAAGTGTTATCCCTATCTTTTTCCGCTTGAACGTATTCATAAGCAATACAATATCTCTTAAGTCTGTCCAACTCAGCATTTCCGTTGGCCCATTGCATGTACTGCATCCTCTCTTTTCTCAACTTCTGCAGAGCTGGGAGTATTTCCTGGTCCAAAAGCTTGTCTATCTCATCAACCTTGCTCTGCTTCTTTTCAAGTGTTTTAAGGGCAGCCTCTTTCTTCGTTTCATACATTCTGGTCCCAGCAGCTTCTTCGAGCATTGACAATGTTTCAGGAGGTTTCATATTCAAGACTTTAGTAATACGGCCTTGCATTATAAGAAAGTGTGGATTATTTACATTCAGCTGAACTGAGTGGAAAAGATTCTGAACTCGACTAGGCTGAGCCAGATGCCCATTGATCAAGTACTTGTTCCTTCCACCAACGACAATCTGCATTATGCATTAAGGTTTAAGAGCCTTCTATTTAAAGCGTAATAATAATATAAATAAATCAAACCAGTTATTGAAAAATTAGCAAAAAATTAAAATAGAAACCCGGATTGCTAGCTTAAAAATTCAACATTCATAACTACTAAGCACTGCTAGTTTTACCTGTAACTATCTAATATAAATTCACAAAATTGCAAAAAAAAAAACCACTTCATCGATGTCAACCATTCCTAATAGGTCTCCTAAGGTCACAGACAACTCTACATAAACAAAAAGCAAGCACTATTACAATTAAACGCTAGAACTCCTGATTCGACACATTTCCCGATTATACCTGACGAGTTACAGTAATTTCAGGAGAATCTTCGTATCCAAGAGGACTTCGACTACGGTCAGAGTTGTCAAAAACAATCGATACAGTGGCCTTGGTGATTCAGCTTGGCCCTGCTTGTACACCAGCTCCTGCAAATTAGAAGCCTAACCTGCTGCAAATTGGTGATTCCCAGCACAAAGCATATTGAATCGAGGATGTTCGATTTGCCGGAAGCCATTGAGGCCTGTTATAGCGTTGAAATACGGGTCGAAGCCCGGAACAACGGTTCTCGTTGCGTAGGATTTAAAACCCTCAAGACAGATTTCCTTAATGTGCATTTCCTCTCTGAATTGTAGGAATTACGGATTGAAATTGAGATTAATTTCTGAAGACTAGGGGAATTCGGAGGTGGAAGAAACGAGCTAAAGGGTTTTAGTTTTAGATTTCTTCTCAAAATTTGAAATCCGAAAATGGGGAACATGAATTTAAATCGTTTACCGCGAGGCGGAAATGTTTCGTGCTCCTTAATGGGCTTTAGCTTCTGGGTTGGGCCTAATGATAAATGGGCCAATAATAATTTGCGAGATTACTCAAAAAAATATTGTATATTAATAAAAAGGAATTTTGGTCTCTAAATCCCAATGTAGGGCCAATAATAATGTCACAAATAAAATAATTTGCGAGATTACTCTAGAAAAATATTGAATATTAATAAAAAGGATTTTTGGTCTCTAAAATCCCAATGTAAGGAATGCATATAGACAAAATTTGCTTCATATGCTAATGGTTACTCACTAGCGGATGCAATAAGAAAGAACCAAAGATCTCAGTTTGAGTCCATCGCGTCACAATCATTAAAAAAAATTTTATAGAAAGGCTTATTCCTTCTTGGCTTAGGATGTGTCATTTTATTGAAAGAGATGACCGCTGTGTAAAACTATCAAACTACATCTCGTGAGATGAGTTAATATATGAAATTTTAATAAATTATTTATAAGTTGTAATGGATACAATTCAAAGAAACCACTTATCAAAAAAATATTATAAATATATTCACTTGTATAAAAACATTTAGGAAATACATGTGATTAAGTAAAGGGACAAAAATATCCTTAGATGTGACAAATTTTACACCCAGCCTTAGATTGACAAAACAAACGAATTCACAGGCCTACAGGTGAATTAACCATTCGACCGACCACCAAATGTAAGGCAGAGCTTTGCCAGAAATCTGCAGATATGCACTTTCTTCCTTCTTCTGCACTCATCGAGCACATAAAATGTATCGTTTCCAAAGCCTCTTCCAAGCTTGTCAATCAAGTGCGGCCTTGATACGTAGAGTTGACACCTTATATGCAATTTACAGCGATTCAAAAGTACCATTTTGGTCTTACTTCCTGTTCCAATTCCGTCAATTCCCTATACTCGTACCATTTCCCTCCAGCGGCACCAACTGGTAAAGGAGGCGCACAAAAACTTCCACGGGCTTTGGAACATGGGCTGCTAACACTATCTCACCACCACTTTCACCTCCATCTGACACGGATGATGGGCCAAATGGTTCAACAGTTATCCACCCGAGCCCGGATATAGCTACATCACAGGCAGGCCTAGGAAGGCGACAAAGAAGATCAGAGAGAAGAAAATCTTTAGCAATCACAAAGAAACTTAGGACTAAGGTGTTATATCAAGAAGGTTAATGTTTGGCTTTAGAAGGATTCGCCTACCTCTCGACATCATGGTATTTTAACTGTAACTCACGTTTCACTTCAAGGCCCATCCAGCTGTCTGCCTTCTGTTTTTCAGTTGGAGGAGTCAAGAGGACCCCAACTTCTTTCTGCAATTCACACACAAGGTTTAGTATACCTCCACTGAAGCTAATCACTACTGAATGAAGTAGAGATCGAGATGCGCACTAATGCCTGTGACATAGAATTGCAATAGAATGCGAAAAGGGGAAGGTGATCTTATGCAGTGTTATTGCAATCTGACCTGGTAAAATTCATCAGCTTTTTCAGTAGGTACAACATGAAGTTGAAGCGCCTTAGGTCCATAAAACGTCAAAAGGGTTTCTGGGAGAGCCTGCCATAGTAATAGTCAGTACAAAAAGATACACATTTAGGAATATGATCTACTTGCATAAGAATGTGTTATATGATCAAACACCTTAATGATGTCAATTCGGACAAGACCTCCCCAAAAGATTGAGAAGCCAACAATCCACTTGATCGGGGGGAAGTAAGTTCAACAGAAGTAGTAATCTAGTCAACAACATTGAGAAAGAAACATACAGGAAACGTTTGACCCCGGAGTCGACTTTGGGGTGCAAGAACAGGAAGATCCTCTGAATGAATCACAGCAGCTAGCCTATGGTGAAGATGAACTCCAGGTGTATCATATAAGTTCTACAGCAAAAAGGGGCAGCACTTCAATAATAAAACAGTGATGCAACATCACCACTACTGACTTGAGTAGCTACCATTATTTATTTATTTTAAAAAACCCTATTTCATGTTCCCGAAATTCTGCTGTAAGATATGTACCACATTTCATAAAATGTGACTAGTGTTCAAAAACAAAATGACAATAAGAATTGAGAAAGTCTACAAGCGATCAAAGCATGGGGATTTAATTATATTGATAAAGAGGAAGGTTGTGTGAGGTCTTGAAGAAAATTGGCTTGATTGATATGATTGAGTAACTTGAGACGCACTAATTATCTGCCATAGTCATTATCATAACAAACTGTTTTAGCTGGCGCATCCAATTCATTCGGAAATTTTGGTGTATGATCATACTTTCTTGATTCTCTTGATTTTGTTTTGATACAAGCATATAGAAAATAGAAGGTGAGAATAAGATCACTGCCCGTTTGGAGACTTAGGTTGGATAGTACTTACCCCTCCATTTAGGAAGGCTTCAATTCGGATTGGACCCAAAGTAGTTCCAGGAACAGCAGATTGAATGGGTTTATATCTTCTTGCAGAAGCAGCTACTGGATCATTATACGATAACAGTTCTATGACACGAGAAACTCCAAATCAATAATTGATATTATTATAATGACAAAGCGAGGGTATCTGAACATAATTTCTATAAAAGGTCAAAATAATGTGAAAGAGGAAAGACTGAGAAAGTGAGAATTAGTTAGCAACTTGCATGGCAACCCAGAACATGAAAGGATGTGTCTAAGCATTCTTCTATTTTCTCTACACAACTCAACAGTTTTCAAATACTGAAGGATGTAGGAAAAGGAAAATCGCTGATGAATTTAGCCACACACAAGGTGAAACTGCATCACTAAGACTAACCAAGAAAAGTTGAGGTTCGTTAACATTGAAAATATGCCCGCCTAATGATAATGTTTTTGCTATGAGACTTGAGGTATGATTGATCTTCTGGGACAATATATTTTTGTGCAAAGTTTAGTAAACATATCAATCTGAGGAGAGACTGAACAAGCTCCATAATGAAACAAAGCATGCATGACTGCATAATCAAAGGTTCTCAGTACCCATACTGCCGTACACGAATTCTGTAATAAAAGAATATGTAAGGAGATCAAAACAACATAAGCTTACTTAATAATGCATTAATGAAAGCCGACTTTCCAACATTAGCTGAACCCTGTTAGATCAATGAAGTATTACATAAGCACATTCACGTGGATCTCTAAGCAGAAAATGAACATAAGGGATACATGCTGCACTTAACCTGGACAACTGAATAGACTTACCAATATGTAGACATCCCTTCCCTGTAATTATAAATCCAGTGTCAAATTGTTTATCGTATTAAGAAGCATTAAGGTGTATGAGATTCTTAATGATTATCCAAAAGGAGACATACATCTATGAACTAAGAAACAACAGAACAATCAGTCCACGAAACACAAGGTGGGTTTACCTTATCCTAAAAGCACATTTAAGTGACTGGTCAATCCCAACTGGAAGAATTATGCCTACAAATGCACATGCATACTTCAATATTATATCTATAGGGGATATGCTCAACATATTCATCCAACCAATATACCCATATTGATGATGTATGAAATCTTATTGAGAGCAGTTCAAATATTTATTGAAATAATTAAAAAACAGTGTAACTATTCAAATCCAGATTAACATTTATCAGATGTAAATTGGGCGTTCTTTTCATAACATGCAAATGCTTAACAGAAATGCATGCTAGTTAATTGGATCTATGTGATCTAAGCATTTCAAAGCATGATTTTCAGGGCAGCCAATCAAGTAAAACAAAATAAATAAATAACTAAGGCCTTGGTTGGCCACTGACCTTCTTCTCTTTCTGAATTTCTGAGATCACTCAGCAACGCCCACCAATGACTTTGAACTTGTCAAGTGTACACTCAGTACGCTGCAGGATAGCATTTTTTCATAACGATTAGCAGCCAGGTCTATGAGGAAACTACAAGAAGGGAATCATGACATGTTGGGCATTCAAGAATAATTACTCCTCCGAATAAATTAAACATAGCCCCTAAATCAAATTTAGCAATCAGGATGTGCCCAAGAGAAGCAGCTCATTCAGGTATTATCAATATCATTTTACAAAGCCATTGTTGCTGGCCATCACAATATTTTCCAGTTAAAACAGATCAAAGGAGAAGCATATGTTATCACTGCAGAAAGGAAAATAAGCAAAATGGCAAGCCATAGCTCGTTTATCTTTAAATAACAATCTAGCTAATGTAATACAACTCACTTCAATTTCTTCTTCATTGTTGCCTCCACAACCCAATCACCAACACAATTCAAATCAGTTCCCTTTGGAAGAAGATCGACCTAACCATCACGGACAAAAGTTCATAACTACTCTTAAAACATTCAAGTGCAATACAAACACACTCAAGGAAGCAAAAACTAGCTACAGAAGCTACCTTTGTCACGACAAGTATTATAGGATTAGCACCAACATGATCACGCACACGAGCCAAGAAGCTGCCGTTGAAGTCCACTATATCAACCTACGTACAATTACCCCCAAATTCCCCAATTAGATAGATATTTACAAACACGCAACCTAAATCTATACAAGACACCACATACACAAAACAATTACCAATTTCACAATGAGCGTTTTCTCATGTCGCAAATGCGAAAGCTTCTCCAAGCTCCTCCGCAGTGACAAACTGTTTCCCACCGGGATAACCTCCATTGCCACCAACTGCGGTGATCATATGCCCGTGCGACAAAAGCCGGCACCTCCCGCATATCACTGTTCGAAGCTGCCTATGTTTCTTTTTCTGTAAATGCACAATACAACACATAAACGCTCAATCAAACCATAAATTCAGGCCAAAGATTTTCCCACAACGCTATAACTCACCAAATTATACGTCTCCGGCTCGATGTAACCCGGAGCATCAGGTTCGGATTTCTGCAAAGGTGCGCCGCAGCCATAACAGCTAGGGCCAATGGAGGAAGGTAATTTCGCTGCCTTATCTAAATTCTTCTTCTCCTTCTTCTTATTCTTCTTAATTTCAGCGAGAACAGCGGACGAAGCGGTTGAGGAATGGTGTGTTTGGAGGAAGAGGTCGCCTCTGGTTGGGGCGGCGGCTCCGGAGCCGTCGAGTTCGGGCACTGACAGAGGGTAATCGACGGCGTCGGTTTGGGTAGATTTGCAAATGATTAAAGGGAGTAGTGCGCGAGAGTGAAATTTGGGATGGAGGAGGAATGAGTTACGGTTTGGAATGGGGCTGGGAGTAGAGAATGAGGAGAGGGAGAGAGAGGGTTTTGTGGCCAACGCCATTGATGTATACTGTGATAAGAGTAGCGAAATGCGTTAAAGATGATAGGCGTCTCCATATTTTGAGAGTTGCTGAAATGCCATCACGCTTTTCACAAAAACGTTGTACAAACCGTTTTTCGTTTAATTGAAGAATAATAATTAACTTAAATTTTCTAAACAATTTCTAATCAAATAATTAAGTTAGATAATGTATTGTTCAAAAATACATCTCATACGGCCAAAAACTAGCTTCAAGATATACCAGTGACAATTTATGATATGATTAATAATATTGAGAGTTTATGATAATATCAAGATTGAAAATTATTTCAAAATTAAAGATCTCGGGTTTGAGTTAGTCGTGTGCACATGGGATCCATACATTTTACTTGGGGGGTCCAAATCATGTAACACAAGAAAAATGAATATCCAAAGAAAATAATAGTAGAAGTAAAATAGACACTACAAAATAAGATCTTGAATGATCAAATGCAATACCTAAAACCAAATGATTTTGCGACCTAAATTCTAGACCAATTGTGCTAATGCTAAAATACATAAATTTAGAATACCAAATATACATAGTTAGTGATCAAATTGTTGGGGTCCCAATGAACCCCATCGGCATACATAGGTCTGTTTCTGGTCTTTAAATTTTTATTCATTTACCAATTAAAAAAAATAAAAAAATCTAAGTTACTCTTAAACATAAGTATATCTTAATTATTGGAGTAGCTACTTTCCTATTTTGCTTGGTTTATGGAGTATTATTAAACAATTATTTTAAATTAAGCCACATTATGCAAAATTTGAGGAGAATTAGTCACTGAGATAACTAGTTTCAGTTTTTATTGTTAAATGTGAGCCATATTTAATTTCAACGCAAATAAATAATAAGATAAAAGAAATAATTTTCGAAAAAGGGAATGGGCGAAGATGACTGCGCCAAGACAACTGCTAAACGGCTGATAGGGAAAGCCATGACGTGACGATATGTGGACGAGTGCCTGAAACGGTTGGAAAGAAGCAATACACCGGCAACAATTTGCCTCTAATTTAGGCTTGTTGGCAGCTGCTCAGTTGAGATAACTGGATAAGAGAGGTTGTGATAGGATTAGAGAGATGCATGAAGAGATTAATTCGGGCATCGCCTTCACGGTGGTAAGCTGTTCCATGATGCACCACGAAGAGAAAAGAAAAGAAAAAATATTTATTTTAATAAAATGAAATTGTTTTGCAGAAATACAAACTATGTTGTTTAAATGGCTAGACACTTTGCCCATCCAATCCTTTTTCCAGTTAGTACATCAAACATGATCTCCAGATAATGAATTGTTTCATTTGATTTTACTTTTCCACCACATCAAAGAGTTTACATGATTTCACTAAAATTGTTTTCCAGATACAACAAACTTCAAAGCATTCAGCTCTTTGATTTACTTTTTCCTCCACTTCAAGAGTTGATGAGCAACCTGTAATAAACAAATTAGGTGTATAGTTTATAACCACTAAAAATCCAAAATTTGCCAAACAAAGAACTTTATGTCACTGCAGAAAATGCCAATTGTTTGTTTGCTTGTTTCCTTTTCCCAGGATAAAGAATCAGATTCTGAAATCAATTTGTGAGCAAGTTACATTAAAAAAGAGTCCAATGTTTCAACAAAATCTAGGAATTAAAAGAGTCACAGTGGTGAAACATGTAACTTTGTATCACAGGGACAACCCATAAAAAATCTAAGAATTGAGTACAGATTGTAGTGATTTAGAATACTGACTTATTGAGCATTACAATTATACAAATGCTGACTGATCTCAAATGCAACAGAAGTGAAATTGGAGTACCTATCAACAACAGCAATGCCCTATCGCAACACTACGTCAAACTGCTAACTAAAGAAACCTCAAACCTGTCACTCTCCTATGATGCTTCACCATCATCCCTAAACGGCAGTACACTTAAACAAACTTACTAATTATTAATAACACTTTAGGTGTTATAAGAACTAAATTTGTCTCTAAAAAGAAGTGAAGAATACAATAGATAGAACTTGCATAGAAGATATAGACTAACATATAATACAAGAACGAACCGATATTAGTCAATTGAAGCACCAACTGATGATTTACCTCAACCCCAAATTAAACTTAGAAGCACACAGAATCCGATCACCAAGAATAGGAGCTTCAAGTTGGAATCCACTTGCTGTTCCTGGTTTTGATGATGAGGGAATCCATGAGCATGTGCACCATGGAATGGATTATGATACCCGTACGGGAAACCATGGCCTGCTCCATACATGTTGGGATTCGGGAATCCATTCACTTGAATGTTAAACATTGACGGGAATATTCCCCCAAGTGCTGCAGATAATGTGAAGCCTCCAAACCTAGCACTCACAGGCGAAAAACCACCAAAGGGGCCAAAGCCTCCCATAAATCCATATCCTTGTGAGCAAACGCATTGGCATTAGCATTGGCATGTGGATCAGGTTGAGGAGCTGTTTCGGGCCTTTGACCAGTGGGGCGATGTGGAATCTCCATTCCGGGAATTGACTTAGAGCGAGGGTCGGTAGAATTCTTTCCACGGCCGTATAGGGGAACCAGCTTCTCCTCTTCAATGAGAGCCTTACAAACAGGGCACTCGTGCGAATGCGAGTGGATGTGAATCCATTTGTAGAGACAAGGCCAGCAGAAGAGATGACCACAGAGAGTAACTATAGGGTCTTGAGCCAAATCGAAGCAAATATTACACTCAAAATCTCCAGCATCAGTGTTGTTATTGCTACTGCTTGCAAACGAAGGGCTTGGGGGTTGTCTATTCATCGATTCCCAAACCCACCCTCCATTTTTTGACCCAAACTGCCAATCAAAATACCAACATATATTATAACCCTACAATCACATAGCTTGAAAATTACATTTACTACTGTAAATCCCATGGATAAATAGAGAAGATTAAAGGTAAATTCAGTGAGCAAATCAAAGCTAAAACATACCAAAACGCAAATTCTAAATCAGATTTCACAAATTCGTGATTCTAAGTTTCAATAATTTTACACGATTACTGGGGCTTGAAATCTAAAACCCCCAATATGGATGAAATTTGTAATGGTAAAACTTAGCAGATCAAGCACAAGCAAATCACAGAGAGGGTGAGGGAGAGAAAATAGAAACCTTAATCGAGGAGGAGAGAGTCCCACGCTGACGGATTCAATAGAAGATGTCCGAATAGAATCGAAAATCTTGTTTTGGGGGAAAAGGAATACAGGTGAAATTGCAGGAACCAAGTGGCGAGATCCTATTGGATGGAGCCGCGGAATTGACTTTTGAGTTGGAGTTTTGATTTGACTGACGTTGTAAGTCCATCTTTTGTGCTTAAGCATCTCCAATAGCGCAAAATCGGCGAGATAATAGGCGGCTTGAGCCGTATTTCATGCGTCTGTGGCCGCTTATTTACGTCTTACGTCGGCGAAATCGTCAACATTATTTTTTAATTTTTTTAATGCGATTTTTTTTATTTATTGCATTTTTTTAAGTATTTTTTTATAAATTTTTTTATTGCATTTTTAATGTATTTTTTATGAATTTTTTAATTATGTAATTTTTAAATAGGCACGAGAATACGAGCTAGGCAATACAAAATTAAGACCACTAAAACATGTCATAGTGTCGGGTTCAGGCTACTAACATTTTTTAACTATAACGGATTCAAGACATACTAACATTTTTTAATGTATTTTTTAATAAATTAATGAGTAAGTGGGCGTGGCTCGTGTGTGGTGGATTTTTTATTATGTAATTTTTTGATTTTTAGTTAATGTGCTTTTTTTATTTAAATAAAATTAACGAATTTTTCCGTATATGTGTCGTAAATTTAATTAGTATTTTGTGTTTAATTAAAGTAAATGTAGTTTTTTTTGAATTATTTTTTTTGTATTTATTGTGGCATAAATTTGCTTTTGGGTAAAATGATGGCGTGGGGTGGAATTTTAGTGCGATGACGTGGCGAGAGGGTGGCTAGCGTGGCCACCTAAAGCCATTGGAGATGCTCTTAGGCCGGCGCATGGGCTAGCCCTTCTGCAGCACGTCGTCAATGACAAGTGCAATGTCACATCATCATTTTTAAGCAAATAGGCTAGCCTTTTAAAATTATGCTGCAACCAAAAATAAAACAATTTATGGAATTAAATTTATGACAAAATTACGGAAATAAATTTACGAGAGATATACGAGAAAATTCACAAATTTCATTTAAATAAAAAAAAGGTACATTGATTGAAAAAAATTTACATAATAAAAAAAAAATCGGGCTTCCACACACGAGAGCCCCGCCTCCTACCTCTGTGCGCCGTCGCCGCCGCCACAGGGACCTCCACATACGAGCACGTCTGAGTCCCTAACGATTGCCCCTCGCGGCATCAGGCTCGACACAGTATGCTCTCGAGCATCGAGTGAAGAAACCTCTTCTCCGTGGAGTTCGATTCATGACCTTCAATCTTGGAAGACGGGTGTACATGCATCGCGTTTTTGTGAGAAGAAGGTAAGGCGCGGGGTGGGGGGTTCTTAGAAGCTGGACCTCCTGGGGCGATAGGGGAGGATCCCCTGCTTCGTTCGCCCGCTTTTGGCCAACCGGGCGAGTGCGGCGAGCAAACGATGGAGGGACGGAAACTCCTGCATCACGGGGAAGGTCGTGGGAACCGCCAGCCTTACGCCATGTCCGGAATAGTTACGCTCTCATCGGCCACCCAGCACGACCCCGCCGAACTTCTCGGAGTCCTTCGAGCACCATATAGCGTTCAGTAGGTGAACTCCTTATAAACCCCGCGCAGGAACGGACTCTCCGCTATCCTCCGACAGGTCCCTCCTTAGTCCGCCCACTAGTCCGCATGTGGAGGCGTTGGCGACCAAGCTGTGAAAATCGGCCAACCGGCCCGATGCATTCCCCACGCCTTGGCACTCCTCCCGGTGAAGTCCTTTCCATGCGGGCGTTCCTCTTGTGGCTCTCTAATCTTAGCCACTATTGACGATCCTCTGGTTGTTCGCAACCGAACAACCAGAGGATCGTCGCAAACCGACAACCATGCCTTGGATAGGGCGACGTTCTCATCGTCCGTCCACTTCCTTCGTGTGGTGGTGTCGTCAACAGCCGGCTGCGATGACTCCCCGACCACCTTCTTCCCTTCCCTTTTCTTCTTCTTCTTCGGCGCGGCCGACCCCGTTCCTGCTCCCCGTTGGAACGGGAGTGTCCGCCTCCTCGAGCATCGATCCCCACTCCTCGCAATGAGAAACGGTCATCCCCAGTGAACTGCGCTCCACCGGGGTCCATGTGGGAGCGTCAAAAAGTCAAAAGTGGACAGGCGTGTCCCCGCGACCCTCGCATAACGGGTGCGCCCCCGCCATCCTGCGCACCATCCCCATCATGCGCGTACCTCCCCACCCCGGCATTCCCTTGCCAGCTGGCTTGCTCCCGCCGGCATCTGCGCCCGCCATCATTCCATCAATCTTGCAAGGGACATGCTATGTGCGCCAGCAATCTGCCCCCATCCGGACCACAGATGCAGGTGATGAGTCCAGACTCCGCTCGCCGAGTAACTGGTTGTTGTTGTCCATCTCTCGATGTTGCTCTTGATCTGAAATTTAGATAGAGAGAGAACTCGTTATAAAACAAGTGGTGCAAATGAAAATGACGTGAAAATCGCGAATATATAGTGTTACAAAAATTTATAAAAAATAATAATAAAAATTGCGTACTGTCATCGCTAGCTCAGATGTAGGTTATTAATCGGGTATTACGTGCTATTTAATGCAATAGACTGATCAAAGAGAGTTCAAGAAGGATCAAGCAGCCATTTAATCACAATGTGGGCTAGCCGCTATTGGAGATGCTCTTATATAGGTATTCCTCTCTAGAGTCCTATTCTGTTTTGGAATAAGTTTTAAGAAAAATAAAAATAAGGGAGTTGAATAAGTCGATGAAATATGAATTTTATTTATATACTATTATATTAGTGTTAAAATAAAATGTGAATTGAATAAGACAAGTAGAATATAAGGCTAGTTATTATTTATAAAGTAAAATAGAACTCTATTATGGGATGGATGAAAATAGTAAAATAAGACTTTTATTGTCGAACGAAGGGATAATATTTTATCAATTAATGAAAATTCAGTTATATTTAAGTGCATGTTTGATAGACATGTTAAATTAACACAAGATAATTAATTAAGATGAGTTTTAAGATAAAGATATGATATTTCACTTTTTTTGTTGTTAAATAATTCAACTTTAAATAAATTCGGGATGATGGGTCGACGATGCGACGTCGTTTCCGTTTTTTTTAATTTTATTCAATTTTCAAAACTCCATATACCTCTCTCTCTATTTTCACTTCATTTTTTCACTTTCTTCACTCCTTTAAATTCACACTATTTTCTACATTTCATAAATGGATTCCTGTGAGATTACCTAAATCTCGAATAGTCTCGATGTTCGTGGTGCACGATGGCTTCTGGGCACAGAACCGATGAACACTGCCATTCAAAACCAACACCGAGTACGATCACGATTTTCCAGCACCGACTCGTACGTCCGACATGGAGCCTTCTTCCCCACCGCCAGCGTCGTCGCTTATACGTCGGCTCCGCCACCAAGAAGAAGCGGAACAAGGCACGAGCCCGAAGTCGTTTCTTCAACGGAGTAAAGAAGAGTTCACCCCGAAGGACGCACCATCTGACTCAATCCATCGTCTTTGACGATGTTGGATTGATGTTTCTGAGGATCCGTGTTCGCCAACAACCAGAAGGTGACTGCGTGCATTGGAGCGCATCGCCGAGAAATAACGCGGCCAAGCCGGCGTACGCCTACAAGCGCCACAGGGATAGCTCCGCAAGCACTGGGATCAAATAAAGAAGCAGGTAAATTTGTTCGCGGGGGAGTACGAGAAGTGCGAGAGAGCAGAGTGGGCATGCAGAGTCTCTGACAAAGTGACAAAGCAGCAAGGCCGTACAGTCATTGTACGCGCATTTCTACACTACCAAATTCTGGTCATTTTGAGGGATAAGCAGAAGTTCGCTGGTGGTGTGATTCTCCACTGACGGCGGGCGAGGAAGAGGGCGTCAAGCGCACCTTCGCTGATTATACAAGCAGCCGAGAGCCGGCGCGCCTCCAATGGACCTCAACAACTGATGTTCGACGATGAGAATTCCGACACCGATGTTCTCCCGACGTCCCCGGCATCAAGGCCGCCAAGGGCAAGGGCAAGGCACCACATCTAACAAGGTGCCAGCCCGACTAGCCTCGAGCGCGACCTGAAGCAGATTGGTTGGCACACGCCTATACGATTTGGTGGCCTCTCCGACCACATGTGGACGTTATTGACGCACAACGCCTGATGTGCGACCAACCCGCTCAAAGAGAAGGCATCCAAATGGATGATAGATGGCCTTAGCCGGAGAGGGTTGGGACTACTGGACGAGCTGACATGTTTTTTTTTTAATTTAGTTTAACTTTTTTTTAATTTTATTTTTGTACTTTTTTTTTTAATTAAGCAATGTAGGATTTATTTTAATTGTAAGCTGTTTTTTATATTTTTATTTTGCTTGATAAATTTGCATAAATTATATAAATACAAAATAGAAGTAATATGCTTAGGGCTATAGTCCCCATCGCAGTGGAATGAGAGGAAGATAAAATGTTGACGTGGCGTGCATGAGGCGGCTTAGGGCGCCCACTGTGAATGTTCTAACAAGACAAGAAGTGGTGATGATCAAAGGTGGAGTTCCCGTTATCCCATAGTGTGAAATTTTGTGGACGGAGGGAGACGTAGGGATTTGGGGGCATGACGGTGCCGGTGATTTAGGGAAGAACGAGAATTCGAAGGGTGAGGTGGCAAAGGTTGAACTTGAATGTGATGTTTGGGGGATTGTGAAAAGCAAAATTTCATGGAGACGGAAAGAGGTTAAAAGACTAAGTAGGTTGTTGATTTTGTAATTCTGTTTTTCATCTCACTTTGTTGCTCAACCTATGAAATGTTGTGTTTATACTTTTACCTGAGTCCGAGTTGTATTTTTCATCTTGAAATAATTATCAGATAATATTATCATGTACGTACATAGACAAAAAGAAGCATTACTACAAATAAGTATCATTACACAAGTACTATTATCGTATAGTACTTATTAAGTGTCATTGTATATGTAATGAAACAGTTTTTCATCTATAAAGAGATAGTATAGCAATGAAACATCTCATTTCTGAAAAGAAAAAAATATGCACATTTTTTAATTGCTGTTAATGCTGTATATGGTTACTGAATATGTATAACTAAAGTGAAGAGCATGTTCAATGGGATCCGGCGCAAATCTCCCGATCCTATTAAAACTCAAATAATTACCGTGTAGTTTAGACAAAATTGGATATGAAAAACAAAGGAAGTTGAATTTCAATGTTAACAAACTATACAATTCTATTCATTCTTGATTAATGAGAATGGTTTATCTAAATTGTTGTTATGGGCTGTGAGGCATACTTATCTAACATAATTTGGCTCCTACAAGTACAATCTGGTTTCGTGTTAGTGTTTGTTAGTTATTTTTATACTACCAAACTAGAAAATGCTATGTAAATTCCCAAAAAAAACTTATTTACATCTAAACATTTGCTGATCCAGAACGGGAAATAAGGAGACGGAATTAATTTTTTACATATTTATTAGAGTCCTGGTAAATTCTGTCTGCATAAAAAAATTTAAAAACAGAAGTGCACAACAAGGTAAACACATAAAATTACAAACGGTCTCATTCTAGTATCTGATCTTTTTTTATAATGATAATTAAACGAAAAGTAACATACTGTCATTAACTGAATTTGTTATGCAGCATCACACACAATGGAACGTCGAGTACACCCCGGCAAGGGCACACCTTATGCACTCCAACACTGTGAACAAATACGCAAAAGCCAAGCAGTCCAGAAATGATTCCAACTTTGCCCCATAGAAACAAGCGGATCCATCGACTCACAGTTCCAATACCTGCAAGGCAATTCCACAACATGCCCATAACCACATGGAATCTAAAGAAATGGGGCCACCCCTTTTGCTCCCAAATCCCAAAGGGAAGCAACAAAAAGTATGCCATCAGAAACCAGCTCGAATCTCCCCAATGCCCCAAAAAAGGATAGTTAGAAACTCAAAGTCCTCTGAAAAGGATGTAATGATACGCTGTTTCAGCATACATCCATGTCTCGTGAAGGGGGATCAGATAAGGAGGCAGGCCAAAATTCTCCACCACCATTTGGCTTCTCTTCATGGGATATCAACTGGAAGGCACATCTTTGGATGCTTTTTGGGGCCAACGATTGCCGAGTTTTAGGAAAACTGGGGAAAGGTAGAAACAAACTCCCTTTTTTTTCCATGTAAGAGTGGTGATGATGTAGCAGAAAGATGCAAGTGTGATGCCTGCCAAGATACTTATATTAATTTCACAAAGAAAAAAAAGGCACTCACCTTAAGATGCTGACAATTTACTTACCATTTTGAAGTCTCCCCCGAACAGTTTTTCTAAAAAAACAAATTGGTGGGCAAGAGAGCTACAATTGCCACAAGACATGATCAAATATGCTAAGCAGTTACAATAGCCCACATGTAAAGTACTTTCCAGATACATTAGATAATTAAAAAAAATAAACAATATATCGACACTGAATGTACATAGGCATATTAAATCAGAAAACAAGATTAATTGCAACTACTTGTTCTAACCAATAAGCTTTGCAGGCAGTAGACATGTATGTGAATCAGATAAAACCGGGACCGGTACATTCTAACTGATAACAATATTAGAGTTTCCACATGTCGCTATATTGCCATCCTGCTACCATTGTAGTCTATTAAAAGATCTCAGACACAAAATCATATGATAGCAGCAACACTAATAAATTCAATCATATAATGTAGTAAGGAAGTGCCTCTACATTCTGTTCTTACTACCATAGTAGCCACTAAAAAAATAAAGTATTAACATCAGATGACACCCACATAGTAAAATTCCAAGTTCCTAACAGATAACAATCTTGGTAGCAGCCAATCAACCATTCGCAGCCAAATACTACTACCACAATACACTATACAAAAACACGACACATTGACAAAAGAATAGAAAACTTCAGAAGATAGGCCAACAGTAATTTGTTGATACATTAAGTCAGTGAGGTACAGTTTCACGTTGCCAACATGAGAAACTCGCGTTTTCCCAACCACATCACACGTCAAGTCTATGCTACCATTGCAGAATTTTGTTGCATTGGGGACGTTTACTATTCAAGATTAATGTAGTATGTTATCCTTACCACAAGGATTTCTTCAATCCTCCACATTTCAAGAGGATATAAATCAAGCAGATTAGCTCAAAATTATAGGAATTGTTTTAATCCATCCAAGTAAACAATGGATTGCCCTATGTTATCTATAAAGTAAACACCCTTTCTGTTTAAAATACAAAAAGAGTAGTACTCCTATCAGCTGTACATAGATAAGGAAAAATGTGAATTGTGAAGCATCTTAAACAGAGTGACAACAAAACAACAAACCTTTTAAAAAAATAAAATACGATGCAATCTTCAAACTCACTTTAATCAAATTGAACATACCTAAAGGTTTAATTTCTGGAAGAGAGCCTCTACAATTGAAAGACACAATTTTTCTGTGTGAAATTCTCGAATTACATGTTCTGAAATGGCATTGATCGAGTAGACTGGAAACCCCTGAATTCAGACTGAGACTCATATTCCAGCTTCAAAACATCCACCCTAATTCAACAGATAACAGTTAAATCAGACAATAATGTGTGTATCAGAAGCCGAATTTCGGAAAATCAAACCGGATAAACGAAAAAGGTTAAAATAAATAGTGGATAAGATAATAAAAATCACCATTATTACAACCTTTTAAAGGTGAGAAGGCGGCGGATTTCGCCGTTAGGGGCTGACGTGATGAGGGATTCTATTTAGCTATTCTTGTTTAAGAATTTCATTTTCTTTTTGTCTATTTTTCATTATGTAGGAGTAGTACTAATATTTTTTAATAAAACAGTAAACTATAACTCCTACTTGAACTACCTAGAAGAGGTTGAGGTTCTTGAATATACAAACATATTGCTTAATAAAGTTTATATAAGTGCTTTCATGTTCAGTCCTCTACCATAAGTGTTGTCATTTCTATATGCAATGAAGGACTTCATAAACTAAAATTCACTGATAATTCTTGCTTACCCTCCCAAAAAGCTCGACAAAGATCACATTTCTTTCCCATTAGCACGTAATTCTTCGGCCCTTGCCAAAACTCTCTCTCTCAAACAAACAAATATAACATAAGCACAATAGCAAGCAGTTAACAAGAGATAATAAGCAGTGGCGGACGCAGGATTTTGACGTTGGGGGGTCCAATCTCCTATTAACACATAGAGTATTTTTTTATGTTGATGTAACTGAAAGTTGTGACATTATTAAGATGCGAGGGAGGTGAATAATGAGATAATTAAGTTGAATAATGATGTATATATAAGCTGATTTTTTATTTTATTTTTGCATAATATTAGTTGTAGAAAAATAAAAAATTATCATAGAAAATAGCTAAAAGAAAATTTGAAATTGTCAATTATTCCAATAAAAGAATTTTGTGTGTAATGGCAGTAAGAAATATAAAAAATATCATAAAAATACTACTAGTAAAAATACAATTTAAAATATTAAAATGCCAACCAAGCTTGAAGAGAATCGAACCCTGCTTTTAAAGATTCTAGACTTGGATGTTTACCACTTGTGCTAGCAAGTGAATGCTTAAATATTATGCATAGTAAAATATATATTATTGAAATTGTTGAGGGTTCCATGGATCCTCCAGACCCCTTCTTATGTCCACCACTGATAATAAGCTAACATATATCAACTGTTGAAATTCATTTAAATTGATTTGAACATAAACTCCACAGCTGAAATTTCATTTTAGTTCAACAAAGCTAAGAATTAATATATTCAAATCAATTTCATTGGAGTTTAACAGACTCGTTCGTCCACTCTCCATCCCTCAAAACTTGGATCATCCAAATCAACATGATGATCATCATCTTCTCCATCGTTCTCAAATTCATAATCATGATTCAAGTAGTCAGCAACACTCAGAAACTAATACTCATGATTAAGTGCTCAACAACACTGAGCAGCCCTTTTAGAACTAAATTGGTAAGTGTCATAAACGAACACTGTAATGTTAGAAGTGCCATCAACATTATTCACATTTACTATAAAGCAAAATTAGAACACACACCAGAAAAGTCAAATCTCCCCTTAGAGAATACAATCAGTGAGCTCATTCACAACTGATGATAAACAAAATCAAATTCAAAGACCTAAATCTATCAGAAAACAAATCATCAAACATTCTAAATTGCAAAAGTAAATTAATCAATCAAATATGAATTTCTATAGATTGGAACAAACATGTATTAACAGGAAATTTAAAAATTGTAAGCAAATGGAATTCAGAGATAAATCAATAAATTAAAAGAGGACAACGGAAGGCGAAATAAAAATATCGGTTTATATTTCCAAGGAGGATCAAAACCATAGCATATAAAACTTCTTCCATTTCCTCCATCGGGGTCCCAACGTCATCACAAAGATTGTAGCAGTTAAATGACTAAAAAACTAATATGTCGAAAATCATGCACGAGCTAATGCATCTTCATTACAAGGCATGACTGTCAATTTTTGAAGAGTTGTTGCATTATTAATCACATACAAAGCCAATTCTCGTTCCCATGAAGAACTCAAATATCCCGTGATTTCCAAATACTTTAGAGACAATTCACATTCAGGTAGATCGTGTGTTTCTATCTCCAACGCTTTATGATCCAAAATATGCTGAAACTGCAACACAAATCATAAAATTCATCAAACGATGTAATGACCGCATCCAAATTAAAAATCGCAACTACGTACCTTTATGACAAGTTTTTCTAATGAACCACATGATTCAACCAAACCACACAAATAGCGGGAAAAAGGCCACTGATCACCAATATAATTAATATCAATAACCAACTCTAGATGTTTTATATTATTCACAAGATCAATCCAGCACGACTGAATATCCAACTGCAAATCAAAATGTCATGCATTAGTATTAAAGAAGAAAAATATGTTAGTATTCAATATATATTTTATACATACGGAAAAAGAAATTAAAGATACGTTATTACTACCTGAGAAGTTCTAAAAAAATATGAAGTTGAGAGGCGCATTAGTCGGAGTTGGTCACGTATACCAGATGATATCCCAGAAAGTAGCTCGGCAAGCATGACTTTATTATCACTTTCTTGAAAATCAAGTTTGGTAAGCTTTCGGAATGTTACTAAGTTGGACGGTACATTCCCAATGCAACAAATGGATCATCAAAGAAACAAGGTTTATTGCATCGCATATCACAATGGATTCAAGTGGAGTAATGTTTGATAACTTCAAAGACTTTGATTTTGAGTGGCCAACAATTGAGACATTTCTCAACTCCCTAGGTGATTCTATTTGTAAACATTGAAGAGAAGGGCAATTGGAGACCAAATATTCAAAGTCTTGATCCATCATTCTAATGCCACATAAATACAAATCTTGAAGGCAGTCAAGACCATTCGTATTTGGAAGTCTAAGAAACGGATCCTTATGGAGATGTTGATGGAGACCGACTAAATGAATCGATTCAGCTTTCTTTGTTATGGCAAACTCAAAACATCTCTCAAAATAGCCGCCTTTGTCACCATACATGTCCTTCGACCAAAATACTTTCCATGATCTATAAAAATTTGACATCAAGACACGATCCAACATACTCTCTTCCAAACCACACATATCCACTCTAAACATTTTTATTCGAGTGGCTCTATTTGAATTCACGACACCATCGATCATACTTAGGTAATTTGAAAATTTTGACAAACTAGTAAACGTATTTCTAAGATTAAGTTTTGGAAAATTGAGACAATTGGCATAGTAATGGACATGTCATCATCTTTTTGAAAGTATGCTAGTCGAAGTAGCTTCTTGGACGTTCAACAAAGAGATTATAGATATCAGAATATCACACGGCAAGTTGCTAATTCTATCTTCATGCACAATCTACAATATTTCAGATATTATAATTATTCTACATAATAAAAAAATTTGAAAAAGAGACTAGGCAAATGTAAGAATCTTCATGGAAAAACATACCTTGTGCACACTTGGTCGACTACGTTTCGTCATAGGTGAAAACCCTGAAGAGAAAAAACGCCGATGGAAAGGCGAAAATCCCAAAGAGAGAGTATATTATTGGATCACATTCTAGATCCCTGTATGTATTTAGTCAAGATTAAGTACTATGTATGAATAAAATTATTGGAAAAAAACGGATGAATTATAATTTGAGAAATAATTTTTTGACATCTCTATACTATAGTAATAATTTTATGTAATTAATTTATTTTTAAATCTTTTGGATAGAGATAACTCATTGACAATAACAACCAATCTTTAAAACAAACAGTCAACAAATTTAAAATATTAATTACATTACATATCTTTTTTTAATTAATTCAAAACAATGATAACATAATAATATATCAATCTACTAAATTTTGGAAATAAAAGATCATATAAGAAATTGTAGGTTGGCAGCGTTTTGTTAAGCTAGATTTTAGGAATACTTTCCTCATATATTTATGTATTTATAATTTATATAGTAATTAATTAATTTTCTTGATAATAGATGAGTTGGGATGTTCATTATTTTTTGTGGAATGTGAGTATTATTGTGGATATTCGCGTGGGAACTTTTTGCCGAATATATACCAATACTCATAATCTGATAACAGTATTAAATATTACATCATCTTAAGACAAACAGTACATGGAATATATAGGGAAAAAGTAATTGCAAGATAACGTTAAAATGAAAAATTTTAGAAAAAATTTCCCAAGGAGGTTTGGCCTAAATTCTTGTACCTAATTAATGTATGGGTGACAAGAACTGTTCAGCTATGCAAGATGAACCACATCTATTCTTTACCTAATCAGAACAATTTTCGTTAAGAATTTTGTTTTCAATGTGTTTTTTATTTATATTTTTTTTCTGGAAAGAAATCGTTCATTATAATTTATAATGCCTGATGTAGGTATATAGTTGCTTCTATCATACATTCTTTCTCTCTAATTAAGTCTATTTTCCTCGTATATATTTATTTTCTTAATTTCATTATAGAGACACATTACTAATTTACTACTACTATTTATTCTAGTTAATTAGAAGTTTCCAGGAAATTTCTCAATAGGGCCCACTGGATATTCATACAAAATTTCCAGTATATTTCCTTGACATAAAATGATTCCTTGTAGTAAAAAGGGCCAGAAACTTTTGATTTGGTGCAAGACAATTCATTATTTCAGATAAAATAGAAAACCTTTTTGACCACTCCCAATCTACCATAATTTCTACAATTTGTTCTATTTATTTACACTACTGTAGTTTTCCACATTATTGAATAGAAAAGAATATGCATTGTGGATTAAAAGATTTCTTTGAATAATGATAAAGATAAAATCTGAAGTAAGTTAGTTTTGCAATTATTTTTTAAGGAAAATCAAATGTGACTGACTTATTCCAATATATACTTGTTAGTGAGATGGAAATAATACTTCAATATATACATAAGTAGAATAGTTAAATGTTACTCCAAGCCTTCTTCACTAGTACTACTACATTATAACTAGTATATAGGAAAGCACCATGCAATTTCTTGTGAAATTTGGCCATTAATTCCGGCACACAATTTTGGGTAATAATTTCCATCTCATTCAAATAATCTATATAAGCCCTATAGTTTTGTCACAAACATTCTAAGTTTTAACTAATAAAATTAATTCACTTCATATATATCTAAAAATATTGATCAATGGCAATTGCAACCATCACCAAGCCATTCCGCAGCCGGATTTTCAAGCTCCGCCTCCGCACCAAGCCTAACATCGCCGCCGCCAACCACCAAACAAGAAGAGTTCCGGCAGGTTTTCCGGTTCCTGGACGCCGACAACGACGGAACCATCTTGGCGGCCGAGCTGACGGCCTACTTCGCCAGCATTGGCGATTCGATGTCGCCCGAGGAGGCGGAGAGGATTATCGGAGAGTTCTCGGGAGGCGGTGATATTCGGGGTTCGTTGGTGCTGCAGTTTGAGGAATTCGTGAGGGTGATGGAGCTGCGGGAGGGCGTGGACGGCGCGGACGTTCTCCGGCGGGCTTCCGAGGAGAAGGGCTGCGGTTGTATCACGGCGGAGGGGCTGAGGCAGGTGCTCCGCCGCCTCGGCGATGTGAAATCGGTGGGGGAATGCAAGGCCATGATTGGGGTGTATGATCTTGATGGCAATGGGGTGCTTGATTTCGATGAATTTTCTAAGATGATGAGTTATTGATCGGTCGTATAGGCTCGAGTTGGACAACCAATTGCTTCGATTTGAATAACCGGAGAAAGCTTTATGTATATACGAAAAGATATCGACCAATCAAAACGATTCGATTTATGTCACGATAGAAAGATAGCGGTCTAGTCAGTGTGTCTATCTACGTCATGATTAAAAATTTAGAAAACATATTACGCTCTAAAACAAAGGATTGAAACAGTGTTTTTTCTTGATTTGATACACTTGTGGAGCTTATAATTATTGTGAGAACATAAACATATCTCCTTCCGCATCGCAATTTCTTAGCCAAAATACATAATAAATTATTTTTCGAATCTTGATACGCATATCAAAACTTTTGGAGCGATTGTATATTTTTCATATGAATTAACTCTCTCTCTCTCTATCTTTTGTCCACGAAAAATAATTTTATCTTTCCATAGTTGTTCGTTCATAAAAATTAGTCTTATACTCATAAGAGAAAGTTACTCTACTTATCCACTTTTTTTTTAGCATATTTTATCAATTATCCATTAAAACTTGTAATGCCCACCATTGAGACCATTTTTAGTGAACATAGCCCAACATTCACAAAAAATAGTCTAATTGATGGACGGCACAAGTGTGAATGCAAAAATTGATAAAATATGCAAACTAAATAAATAAAGTGGGAGAAAGAATGAGAAAATGTAAATGAATAATTGATTTAGAATAACTTTTATTTTTAGTATGAGACTATTCCGTTATGAATGAAAGGAGTATTATTGAATGTAAAAGATAAAAACATAAAAATATTAAATGCTCGAAAACACTCAACTCTTAAACTTAAATCCAGATTTTTTTCAATTGAATGACACGAAAATTACACATAAAAATGATGGTAAATAAATTATTTTATTAGCATATATTGAATGAATCTTCAACTAATTTAGTGCACATACAAAGCATAAAATTCTAAAATCCCGAAATCTGAAATTTATTATTATCTGTGATAAATCATGTACGTGTGAAATGAAACCTATACAAAAAAACTATACAATAGAATGATCACGAATGATTACTAAGACCTATTCTAAAAACTCCTGTGCAAATAAATGAAGAAAAAAAACTAAACTAAAATCTCACAAAATCAATCATAAAAATGATAATAAAATCCATTATTTAGTGAGGAAATTTTCCAGTCTTTCGAATATAATCGAGTGTGCGCTGCAGCCCAAACTTGGTGACCGCTTTGTGGCCAGCTCGAAAACCATTTCCATACACCTCAGAAGGATCTGATTCGATCTGATATTTGAAGCACTTGCTAAGCTTCTTGTCGAACCGAGAAGTCTTTGATCCTGACGAATGTGAGGTTGATGCATGGTTGTTATCAGACATCGATAGGATCTGAGACTCCAGCCACATGCTCGCAATGACCTGACATATACCCTCTTCCACGTCTTGTCTCACACCTCGAAAACCTGGACAAGATTACCATTATCAGCACATGAAGAACGAGTGAGGCAACGACATGGACAAAGAGACACACGTTGTGCAAAGAGCACCGGGAGAAGACTTCAACAAGCATCAGTGATTCTTTGCTAATAGTTATCTAAGCAAGCCTTCCTTTTTTCACAAGTGATACAAAAACCTCATCTCGCTTAATGGTTACTTTAGTGTTTAGATCACCGAACCAATTTATTTAAAGAAAGCTAAGGGAAGGCAAAAAAAATGTCAGAGTGATAATTTTTAGGCAGAATCTTTTCGTGGCATGCAAAACCGGGATCTGGACGCACATAGGTTAGACTTTATATGGCAGAATGTTCTATTGGAGATAAATATTGTGGATGAAATGGCGATTGTACAAATGAAGTTTGGCGAGAGAGAGAGCACCATTAAGTCGCAACCATAAATGCATCATCTCATGCGCCAATATCAATCCAGTCAGCAACCTGCAGGCATGAGGAAATCTGGGAAAATGAAATCGAAACCAAAATGGAACGTCTGATCAGTCGCTAATAGGAAAAAAAAGTTAAAAGTACCTTGGAAGACCATATAGAATGAGGATTGCTGTCACTTCACAATGGTTGTGCGGCTCTGTTATCATGTCCACGACTCGATTTCCAGCTCTCATCCTTGGCCGCTATAATCCAAATGGGGAATAAGGGTTCTGGGAAAAGGCAAGATCTGAAAAATGATCAAAGAATCCCTTACACTGGTGATTGTCGGTTCCTTGGTGACACAAGCACCCCGAGTTTCAGGCATGTGATAATGACCCTGGAAAAAAAGACAGAAAACTCATATAAACTTAGTAGATGAAACCTATAACAGAGAGTAGGTGACCCTGAATATATGATGTTTCGTATCTTACATGCTGCTCTGCTCCCATGGCTTGATTCAGTGCCTGCTTCTCAACCAAGTAAATGGGAACTTTCTGCGTCAATTTCATGTTTAATCCTTTGAAGAACTCATGTATATCGTAGAAAAGGGGCTGGCATTGGTGAATGTCCATAATTGCTGAGTCCAGGCACTCTAAGCAGAGTTTTCGGCCGTCGTTAAGGGCAGCATATATTTCCTCCGCTGACTGCAACAAGCAAAAGACCCAAAGTAATGATTAGCTACAAGTTTAAATGAATCACATTAGATCTTATGGTGGCAGCGAGTGGTTGGTTTGCATAGATTTAGAGGGTGTTTGGCTAAGGTCATTTTAGAGAGTTTATAAGCTCCAACAGCCTATAAGATGTTTCAAGAGTTTACAAAATCTAATGTCTTAAGAGCTTATATGTTGTCAGAGTATTTGGATGATTAAGCGAGGTAAAATCTTCATTAGAGAGAAAAAAAAATGAAGAAAGATGAAATTGAAAGGGTGTACAAGTTAGAAATAACAAACCATAGTATGGTAATCTTTGCATATTGATTGTTGTTTATAAAATTATGAAAAAACAAGTTGGGGTGAGGAGCAGAGCAGGGATCTTCATTAGCTGGTTTAAGGAGCTTATGATCGAAGAAACACTTTCTTAGTGTCGATACTTACCTCCTTTCGTTCACAACTACAGCATCTAGGAGTGCCATCATCCTCATGCCTAGGACAGTACTTCTGGGACCAGAAAGGATGCACCTTATATTCAATAAGACCAGCTGCGTTTGTCGGAATCTGTGTACATGAAAGTGATAAACGATATAAACAAAAATACGAAATCATATAACCTTACAAATTTGATTTTTTTAAATAGTCTACAGTTCTTTTGACATAGAGATGCATTGATAAAAACAGTCTAAACTTATATTTAAACAATCAGAATCAAAATGAACCGTTCAAAAATCCCTCTCACGGAATAGTTAACCGAACCATGCTGACCTCTACCATCTACGACCTAACCAAGTGCAAAATGTTGCCTGTCGCATTCGCGTAATAGTGCTCTATCACTCCTTTTTCGTGAAGATATAAACAACTTAACCAAGCCTAATTTAGCAAGTTGCTCACTAGCACTAATAATTCTATGATGTTAATACCTAAAAAAAGAAACTGTGATGTTAGAGATCATGACTGCATTAAAATTGTCAATCTTTCAGGTGAATTTAATTTCTCTCCCACCTAGATTGTTCTATTTATGCCTAAATACATTCTATAGAATTATAGCATCTTAGAGAACTCCGTCACAGCCGGTCTTCGTCGGCCAGTTATGAACATCCTCGTCCACCAGAAAGGTATTCTTCATAATTCTAAAAGCTAGAACATCTTTTCAATGGTGACATCAAAAAGGTATCCAAAAATTACAACTTAACAACCATAGACAGTATAACCATAATATATGCATTCGGTGATCTTTCTCGTTCCTACAGTCGCAACCATATCACCTATCACTTTCTAAGCAAACTGCAAAGCTCATTGGAAAGCAACTTTGTTTAGCAGCACCAAACACGTCATCAAAGTATATGTAGATTGTGTGATAATAATAAGGAAAAGAACTTTTGCTCAAGCATTTTCAGACGGAATGAATATGATATTGCTTGGGTTGAGATACTTACGAAGTGTCTGCAGACATCACATTTTGGATGATGAGACTCCTTGTAGCAAGTTTTATGATAATGATAGCTACCAGACACGAAAAACTGTCAATAAAGACACGAACCTGGATTATATAATTCATCATGTGAATTCTGGTCATATTAAATGTGGCGCAATTGCAAATGCAATATTTTGATATTACAATCATCAAGATTGCTCTAAATTAACAAGTTCTACAAAATTGACCAATATGCATGAATGTGAATGTTTAGTTTATAACGACTAGTAAGCCTACTACACATACGAAGCTCTCTATCAAATGATAATAGATGAAAATAAGATGGACATATCATATTCTTTATACCTCGTAATCAGATAACGGTTGGTTACATACACGGCATCTAAAACATTGTGGGTGCCATAGGGCATCCCTGCAACTCACATATCCTCCATGGCCAATCTCCATATTACAGCCAGCACAGATCCTATCACAGAAAAGACAAGATAGGAAGACTACATTAGAAGCTAGACAAAAAATTATGAAAATGAAGTCAGTGTTATACACATAAAATCTGCATCTAATGATTACATTGGAAGTAGAGGTAAATTTTGAAGCCATGCTAAAACGAAAAGGAATGTTTAGAAGATGATGTCTAGAGCTTATGGGGCTCTTGAGTGACAAATTTTCTCTCCGAGTGAGAAAGCATATCAGCTTCCTTCAATTTTATGGTAGTCTTAAAGTACCCACAAATCATAGTCTGGAAAACAACAAGAAGCTCAAAAGAATTTGCCACTCAGAAATCTCCTTGAGCTAAAAGCAAATCAAACATATTATGGTAATGCATATGCTTCTGGAAACTGCATATTAACATAAAGATCCAAATTGGTTCCTAGTTCCTCGGAGAAAGTTTTAGTTAAATTCTCACATGTTTATATAAATCTGATAATCATAATTGTCACATTATGTCAAGACTCCACATGTACCTTAAGCTTGTGTAATAAGGGATTGTTACAGGTTGGTAAAAGTTATCGTTTCCATATCCATATTCGACTCCAGTTCCATATCCATATCCATTTCCAGTATCATTTCTACTCCATGACTCCAGTTGAGAATCTATAACCAAACTCTCACGAAGGGCCCTCGCCAATTGTTCACTGTCATCCAGTTGTGGCTCTTTCTCTGTACCACATCAGGAACACCAAAAATTATGCATGCATTAATAAACTGTTACTGGAAACATGAAAATAGACCGTAAGCTATATCCAGCAAAGCAAGTCCCTTTAAAATATCAATCGATTGTCATTGAAATCTTACACAGGAGGATGATAATAGATAAATTTTAGAAAAGTCTTCAAGGAAACCTTACCAGCTGTAGATTTTCCTTTTAGGTCATCTTCTGAAAGCGATAATGCAACAGCATGGTCTATATCTTCGGTTTCTCTCCATGAATTCTGAACCAATGTACAGCCAGAGAAAACAGAACTGAGAAGTTAAGAACATGAACTTTATCCCCTCAATCTATGTTCAATCAAAATTGAACTTCAATAAGAGCTGATCTAATCTGGCAGACCATAAAATTCAAATCACATAAATCTAAGGTATGAAAAAGCAATCTTAGACTTGAAAAGGAGACTGAACATTAGTTGCATAGCTTTGACGCTGTTCTATCCATTGGGAGATTGACACTATGTTTACGACCCCACATTCTTTCCTGCCCTTGTTTATGGGTGATTAAGCCAAGATCAGTTGAAGTGAGGCCAGTTACAATACGAGAACAGGTAGTTTCATAATAATAGGAGATAAGGATCTGACATTGATAAATAGAAAAAAAGCATACGAATATTGATAGAGTTTCTTGCAAAACCAATACGCCCATGTTAAGTTCAGATTGATTACTGCCGCAACACAATTTTAATACCTCTACTCTTGAACAGTTGAACTCGATCTAACATTCCAAACATTTAATGATTGGAGTAATTTAATGCTATGAGACAGTCCTATGAGGAAGAAGAGAAAATAAAATAAAATGAAAGTAACAAATTTACTTACCAATGAAGCCGATTGAGGAGTCTCTGCAGTATCCGCTCCATATCTCCAATCAGAATGCCCTTCCAAAACTTTATGGTCCGAACACTTGAGGATTTTGCGAAGCCAGCCCATTAGATAAATTAACCAGAGGACAGCCAACGAAGTCTCTACCTGAGACACACTATTTAGTTAAGGAGCAGAAGGATTGAGTAAACAGAGGAAGAAAGAATCGGAAGTCTCGGTTCATGGGTGAAGCAAATACCTTAACTGGATAAACAAGAAACTAGAAAACATTTTGAGTTGTGCACCACATTATGTATTTCTATGGAATCAAAATTAGATTACCTCAACTGAAATTGACCAGAAAATTCTTCAAAGCAATGAATGCTTGCATAATGAAACCCAAAAAGATCTCAATCCATTCCAGAAACAGTTTACACAGGCACAACACATTCCATAGAGCAACAGCTTGATATTTAAGCCAAAATGAATCACACAAAACGTGGCAAAATCTATAACTCAACAAATTCAAATTGAATTGCAGTTTGAAACATTAAATGACAAAATGCAGACACCAATTGCAAACCAATAAACATAATTACGATACTCACTAAACACCAATTGCTTCAACAATCAAATGGCACGGATTGCATGAATATCCAGCTCAATTTCCACACATAAATTGAAAGAGATTTCAGAGTTATCGTTTGATCAGATCATCAACAAAAAAGGTAAATATTTGACTAGTAGCTGACCTGAAAATAGACCTCATTAACTCCACAGCAATGGCTGATGCAGAAATATCACAAATTCTCTTAAAAAATCTGAGCGTGCCCTTTTGGTGCATTTAGTCCTCAAAGAATCTTTGCGGAAGAAAGAATACTTTTTTTGCAAGATGTAAATCAATCAAGAATCTTTAGGTTCTCAGGGACAAAAATAAAAAAATAAAAATATAATCTTGATGATTAAGAAATAGAATAGCTCAATGATAAGATGAATGAATGCTCCAGGCGTTTCTTCTCTTCGTCTTCCTCTTTATAGTTGGTCAATCAAAAAATCAAACAAATTGCGTGGCAAAAACTTGTTTGCACTGTGTGAATATGGCTGCAATTTTCAAAGTCAAACTATGACAAAGAGTATTAGCTTTATAATTAATAGATTGAGTATCTTTTACATATCGCAAGATAATTAAGTTAAGAGTAATAAATAGGTAAAAAAAAAATTCCTAAATGTTTTTAGATTTATCATAATCTTGATGAGAGAGCAATTTTTTAATTTGATTCTTCAAATTATGATTAAATATGTCGTCAAATTTTATTTTCATTATACATTGATGACATGACCCTTCACATAAAAGAAACAAATTCACCGAAGATTTGATCTAATTAATTGCCGATTTGTCATGCTATCATTTTAAATTAAAAATTATCAATGTTATATATGCTTCTATTTTTTTGAGCTTGGAATTTCATCCCTTCAAATATTATCCATACATTTATTTTAGGTGTAATTACTAATTATGGACGTCAATAATGTACCAATCCAGCAGGTTTTGGACCAACTCTACTTAGATTGCGGATTAATTAATTGCAGGCTAATCAAATTGCTATTTTTATTGGGGAGTAAATATTCAAACCAAACTCTAAAAAAAATCAGGTTTTGAGATGGCCTAACGAGCTAATCGAACTGCTATAAATAAAATTAATATGTTCTAAATACATAAGGATGAAAATAGTCCAATTAATAAATGTAAAATATTTAAATATAATAATTTTTAGATACGTGCTTCATGAACTCAAAATTAATAAATACTCTGAAAATAAACACATGTATTTCAAGAAATTTTAAAGCAAGTTATTAAAATTATAATACTCAATTTATTATAGTGAGTTCGGATTTTTTTTTAATTAATTGATTGCTATTTTTAAAAATTATTTATATTATAAAAATCATCAATATAGTGTTGCATCTAGATCAACCCATCGAATTTCGAACTAATCGGGTGTGGGATAATAAGGTTGTAATTTTATTGTGCTATAAATTTCTAACTATAATCCTTTATTTAGTGAGCCTATTCGGGTGAGTCCATGAGTTTTGGATTAATCTGATTACTATAATTTTATTAGGCTAGATGTCTCCGGTTCTAACTCCCTAAATTCAGCGCGCAGAGCTAGTTCACAGATTGTGAACTGGACTAACACCCCTAAATATAATGTAGTGTTTGACTGTAAAGTCAGACAAGTGTATTTAATGTAAATAAATTAATGTAACAATAAAAAAAAATTATACTTCCTCCGTTCTATCATAAGCGAGTCATTTTCCTTTTCTAGGATATCCAACCATAAATGAGTCATTTTACCTTTAAGTAAAAAATCGTCTCTCTTGCTTTATTTTTCTACATATTTTATCCTTTTCACTCATCTATTTTTCACCTCCCATAATTTACTTTCTTCACTTTTAACTTTTAAAATATTAATTTATTAAATCACGTGTTCAAAAGAAATGAGTCGCTTATAACTGAACGGAGGGAGTATATAAGATAGTTCTACGTCATAAAAATGTGGATGAGCAATATTTTGATGGACCTACTAAAATAAAATAAAATAAAATAAAAAAGCAATGATAAAGGAATAGAAAATGTATTAAGTATAGTTGTATAAAAGATTTTTCTTAAACTATAGCACGAACATCATTGTCACGGTGATCTCTCAGCTCAAATTTAAAAATTCAAACTAAAGAGTTACTACTACGTAATCAAAATTCACCCTATAATTAAGAATAACCCTATATTTAAAATAACACACGGTGACATAGAGAAAATGAAAAACTAGAGAGGATAAGAAAAAAGAAAAAGAAAAAAAAAAGTAAAATATGCAACATTCTTTTGAACTTTTCAACTATCGTCTTGTTCTCTTCTTTAATCCAAACTGCAAAATCTTCATCATGGTTTGCTTTGAGATCTGAAACTGTAGTGCTATGAACTTTTGACAATAAGATAATTTAGTTCTACAGTGTTGAAATGCCATTTATGATTTGGCATAGTGCAGGGACGGATCTAATGTTCTACTACAAGGGGCAAATGCCCCACCTCAAAAAAAAATTTATATGCTATTTTATCATTAATTTCTAGTTTTTTTTGAAATATCCTTTCATATGCCCCTTCTTAAATTCTTAAAATATATTTATATAGATTCTTGCCCCACCTATCAATGACGGACACAGGATACAAAGCTCGTGGGGTCGAACAGAGTAAAAATTAATACTTATATAATATTTTTAAAACTACTTTTTTAAATAATAATATTAAATATTTTTATATAATAAATTATGTTAAGAAAATTTATTAAACTATTTTGTATCGACTGAAATTTTATAAAATTATATTACTTAGTAATTAACAAAATAAGAAGAAACTTATAATATTATGGGATGCCTTAAATTAGATTTCCGCGAAATGAATACAATGATTTAGAATATTAAAAAAAAACTCATTTATGGAAGCTCAAATCCCCAACGCCTAAATCTCAAAATACTAAATCACACTTTTATAAAGTAGTATATTTTATTTTTATAATAAAATAAATTAATACAATATAAAATTTATTTTTTTATTTATAATTAAAGGAAAATATAACTCCTATTACTAGATAGACAAGATGTTAAAAATGGACTCCCAATGCTGAATAGAGGTTGTACAAAATTATACTACTAGTTTTTACTTCTATCTTTTGACTTAAATATTTATTTTTAAATTTTGTATTTAAATATTTTTGTAAAATAATCATGTGACAAGTTATCAACAATTTTTTAAAATCAATAATTTAGAAGTGAATTATCGTTGAAAATAGAAATTATAATCATAAAATAATATTAATAGTAGTAGTAACTAACCTAAATAAGGCCACTAAGTTAAAATTAGACAGCCCATTAAGTTAAAAAACAAGAGTTGAAACATTAAGAAACGTTATCTTCCTCGTCAAAACTGTCTGCGGCTCTCTTCCTCCCCCTTTCCTCTCTCCTCTTTTCTTCCGACTGATTCTCCTCCATCTCTTTTTATTTTTCGGCAATGGGCAATTGATTCGAGTGCCCTGGTGGGGATCTGCCTCACTGGGTCAAGGCAGGGCTGCATGGGGTCGGAGGTCCATGAAATGAAGATTCCGGCACCTCTCGACGGACTCCGGTGGGGTCGGTCGACCCCACCCGACCCCACCTTGGTCCGTCATTGCCACCTATATAGAATTTTTAGATCCGTCCCTGGCATAGTGTATAAGTAAAGATAGAAGGTAAACTAAGGTATTATTGGTTTTTTCGTGAAAATGGGCAATGAATGAATTAATACTCACATAAGCAAACATCGATTAACTATATCTTTACATTCAACAAATCACATTTTCTCTGGTGTTGATAAAGCAAAAGTCTTGCATTTTGCAAAGTCTTATCCATATGATTTTCTTCAATAATTGAGATAATGACTTTAGATAACCGACCTCAGAATTATTTTGTGGACGTGCATTATAGTGAAGATGTCGTCATTTTAAAAGAGATGCAAGCTTAGTAGACTTGCACTTGTTTCACAAATATCATAAACTCATTTCTCAAACATCATAAACTTATATCGACAATCAAAGTAAAAATAATTGACAACCAAATAATTACCCGATTTTCAGCCCGTTAGAAATGACTACAATGAAACGGAAAAATTGGTAGTGGCAGACAAAAAGTGCAGCATGCTGCTGTATTCAAGTATATAATAAATATTGTTTCAAAAATATTAGGCGGCCAAATACAAAGAGATTAATTAAGTACTCCATACAGTCTACACTGTAATAATAAGGGCTCGTTTGCTAAGAAATATGAGATATAAGAAAATTTGGAAAGTAAGATAAGAAATGCGGGTTTCGTATCAAAATAAGTTCATATGAGAGTTTTTTTGTTATTGTTTGATAGACAAGAAATGAGGTAGAAATGCTACCCGGCCAAATTTATGAGATACATATTCTTATATTTTGAGGAAAAAATTGCGAGCTTAGATGAGTGATAATACATACTTACATGATAGGTTAACCATGATACTAATAAATACTTAGAATAATCATATAAGTATCTATGTCTAAGCATTACCAACTTATCAAATGACTCATAATAAAATAAGATAATGGAGTGACATGAGAACATGTTAGACAATTCAAACTAAAAAATAGCCCACAACAATGTTTAAAGAAAATTAAAATCACTATATAAATTTTATAAACTACTCATTATTTATATCACCAATTAATTTTAGGATAAAACCTATAAATTGCTATCAGAATAAAAACCACCATCTATTTCTATCAGAATAAAAAGACCATCATATTTTTAATGTTCTAGAATTTAAATCGTCATTCCAATTACTATTGACATGTACTAGGTATAATTAGTTCCATCACTTACTTTATTTGTTAAACATAAATTTGATTTAGTAATGTAGTACTCCGTCTGTTCAACTCCAGATGTCTATATTCTTGAGTGACACGAGTTTTATGAGAAATTGTTAGGTGGAGTAGAAAGAAATTGTAGAGAAAAAAAAGTATTGAATATTTTAATAAAGAAAGAGTATAAATAAATTTATTTTTAAATATAAAAAGTGAACATTTTGAATGAGGCGAACTAAAAAGAAAATGTAAAACTCTTGAGGGTGACGAAAGGAGTACTAAAATTTCAATAATTTCAGTCTCTTGAGACTAAAAATGGCTTTCCTCTTGATGTCTTCAACAATTTGTGGAGTAAAATGGGCCTTCTAACACTTGTTGGCAAAGGACCCAAAACAACAAAATAATTTAAAGCCCAACTTTTGCTCTTCCATGTGATATACCCAACCCAAGCCCCAAGCCCCAAGCCCAAAAGTATTAAGAAAAAAAATAGAATTCATTCAATTCGAAATTGTTAGAGCACTATTTAATTTAATAAAACTCGAACCACATAACACACATATATATTAGGAGAGATTTGAGAAAGCAAAAATTATTTGAACACAAAAATCTACGGTACATATGCATCTACTTCCTTACTTATTAATGCATACACCTGTGTAATTCATGTAAAGTTGATTGTAATAAAAAATCCGTTTTTGTATCCTTGTATTTGCTTTGTTCGAAGTTAATAAACAAAAACATGATGACATTGCAATAAAAATGCTGTTATTTCCATAAATATAATGCCAAATACGTTGCCTTCCAATGTATCAGCTACAAATTAAATGCAATCTATGACCTTTATAAAAACTGGAGATATTTATTTGCGCCAAGAGACAATTTATATATGTACATCGACTAGAATTTAATAATTTACATTTGAAACTGGTTGAGTTCACACCGGAGACAAGAAATTTTTTTAGTTTACTCTTGTTATTGAGATTTACTTTAAAAATTGATTGATATCTTGGACAAAACTGTTATTCATAATACTAGTGATCCTGGAACGAGTCTTCAGAATTTGAACTAAATTAATAGATGATACAATCCGATAGTTAGTATAGCAACTTTATATTATATTGGTATGACTAAAGTTTATATTTACCTACTGTAAATTGTATTCAATCATATAAATGAGAAAAGTCCGTATGTACTCTACCATAATAACTTCTACAGTAAAACTGTAAAAGTATGTATAATTATTCGATAAAATAATAAATAAATTCTGTGAAAGAATAACTCTCCAGTCTCCGATCCCAGACCTGGTCCAAATCAAAATTAACACCATCAACTTCAATATGATGCATAAAAATAATATTTTTTTTACATACAAACCACATGATCAAATGCATCATCATTGGACCTACTATAGTAACAAAAAGAATGGGGACTCATGTTTCTATTAAATATGATCATCTGCGCCAATAAACTCTTGGTCTTTCTTTATTAATGTTTTAATAAATTATAGTACTGCTACATTACTACATTTATATTGTTTGCGAAAGCTACCCTCAACTTGTAACGAATTCTCGAAACTCTTTTACTATTTATTAATAATTTAATTTATTTTTTATTTATTCCATCTCTGCAAAATAGAACTGAATCCCTGATTTCCTACTTCCTCTCTTTGTTAAACAATATATACCTCCGGTGCTCCACCTTGCCTTTGTATTTGTCTCTCTCGCTTTGTTTTTCCGTTTCTACCTCTCATTATCTGCCACAACTTATTGCCGGTCGAATATATTAAAAATCTTTTAAATTTTGTCCTAGTACATTGATTTAGTAATGATCGCGTCTTATCTATATAAGTATAGAAAATCCCCCATCTTATGAGCCATATTAAGGGAGTAAGCGACCTATTTCTAATATGGTATCAAAAGTCTACCCAAATCATTATAGATCTATTTATCTCTTACTATCTTGTCTTGCCTACCCTACGTGTGGATGTCTGATGTTCATTCCGGCCCACACGTGCGGCGGCGTATTAAAAATCTGACCCATCCTCCTTATGACTCATCTTAAAGGGGTGGTTGACTCATTTCTAATAGATACATTGACGATAATGTTACGTCACCCATCCTTTAATTATTCCTCTCTCATTACCCGTGTATGATACTTCTAGGAATTTTCTTGTTGGTCATCACCCATCTATGGCTTATCGCATACCGCTACTACTGCTAACGCTGCATCTACTACTCCCACAAATTCTCTTATTGGTCATTATCCATCTACTATAATCTGGCGCAGACCGCTACTGCTAACGCCACATCTACTCCTCCCATGAATTTTCTTCTTGGACCCAACGTCAAAATCTTGGCTCCGCCACTATACCGGGGTAGGCAGTATTTAAATTCAAATTTTTTGTATGTATGTATGTAACACTATGATGAGTATATTGGGCATATTTAATAAATTGATTTGATTCAAGTTGATGAAAGAAACGTATATAATGATAATGGTGGTTGTCAACATCAAAAACAGCTGCTCATAGTTTTGGTAGTCCCCCACTGGAAAACGGGACATTCATATTTATTTAAGAGCTACCAAAGACTATTCCCTCTTTTCTTGGTTCCAAATAAGTACCCATTAATCACATTTTTCCATTTCAACAACAAATTTTTTTGTGGTCCCATTCATTTCTATCTTCATCGTCTTATTACTATCTATCATGTTGCTTCACAACTTGTGCCACATATTTTTTTTTTGGGTACTCCTCTCATTTTTAGTGTGAACAAAAGCTCACCTAATTCGATCGTAATATTCGATTTTCTTTCTTGTTAATTAGTAATTAGAATATGATAATTATAGAAATAGGGAGTACTCCATCGGATAAAATATTTGATTCCATGGAAACACTTTTTTGCTAATAAGTAGTACTTCGAATAATTTGATGCATTTTTTTCAATTTATTCATATCTTGTGAAAGGTGAGTTTTTACTCTTACACAGTTACACAAATGAGATTATTGTGTAGGGTTATTCCATGGGTGTATTTTGAATGCATATTTATTATAAGCACCTTCATGTGTAATTCACATTGGTGTTTTTTTTTTCGTTTTTATTTTTTCTATTCCCCTTATACTTCGAAATATAATCATGAAAATGAACTCACAAATATTTGAGAGTTCATAAAAAAAATAAGTAAAATAGTTTCATATATTATATGAAACTATTTTACTTATTTTTTTGTCCGCCACTTAAAATTATAAAAGGGAAATAAATAAATGTATAATGACTTGATAAATTTGATGACTCCTGTCATAAATTTTTAGTGTGATACATATGCTCGATCCTTTTTTATCCATACATGCATGCAGCTGTGGGTATGGATTAATTCCATTGACAAAAAAAAAGTTATACTAGTACTCTTCTTCTAATTTTGATGATTGTAGCATTTCATACTTTTTGTAATGTATTTTTGTTTTCACAATAAATTGGTCCGAAACTTGAATGCGTTGGCTGAATTTGCAACTCTATACGAAGACATATATAGAAAAACATTTTGTTAGTATGGTCTATTTCTTTTTTTAACATCTTTCTCCTTTTTTATGTGCAATTGAGAAAAAACCATTATATAAATTACGGTTAATCATGAATTACCACTTTGATTTTATCTTGGAAAAAAAAATCAATTTTCATTTTCTTATTAACTTTTTCAAAAGTTTGATTCATGTCTCACTTTACACATTCCAACATTAGAATGATGACTCGGCGGTAGATTATCTTAATGACATTGTTTACATTATTTTGTGAAAAGGAAAAATACTACTACTACATCTCACATTTTTGAAATTGCACTTAAAGTAACTAACATTTGATTAATTTTTTACTTTTTAAATTTTACGAGCGATCTTTGTATAGTCAAACTCTCTATATATATATATATATTTTTAACTAACGTAGGCAGACCCTGAAAATAAAAATAAACTCACTAAAGTAAGCCGTCTTTCTTTCAAATCCCCTCTCTATTTCCTGTGCGTCTCATTTGTCACCTCTGATCCCAATGCCATGAGAAACTGCCATACGGTGACAGAGTCATCGTTGTCGCGGCTCTATTGCCACCACACCATGACACTGTTGAGGCACCAATAGCAGGTCCGGTCTAATTCCCCATCCCCTCCCTTCCTCTCTCTTGCTTTGGCCAACAACATTAATTAAATAAACATTGATACCGCTACCACTTGTTCGAAATTTTTTTGTTCTCCGTCTTGTAATATTTTCTCTTTTCTAGATATTGCCAACATAATATTCAAACATTGAGTAAATGTTTTGAGATTTGATTCCAATTAATGGAGTGACGGGAGTTGCAAGCCCTTGTCTATAAAAAGAAGTTCAAATGCGTTCGATTATAGAATACTTTAAAGAAAAAATATTAAGTTTTCAAAAATCATTTTATAAGATGTGACATTAATTAAGAATTTTGAAAATTTGGATTAACGAGAAAACCAAAGTTGGAGATATTTTCCAATAAAATACTCGAAATTGGCATACTAATCAGTAATCAGAATGAACGTCTATAACCAATCTACTTCTCATTGATGAGATCTACAGTATATTAGTAAGTACAACTATACAATAAGCTAGAGCTAGGGACAAAATGCCATATAAATTCACTATAGTTTGAAAGAACTTAGAAATTATGTTGTGTCTCCAACTGCAATATATCAACAAACTGTAGAAACAATATGTTTTTAAAGCAATCTCTTTCAGTCGGACCAATCAACATCTCTTAAAGTTTCAACCATGTTGGTTGTACCATATATAATCATCACTCATGTTTACTACATTGTACTGTCCTATATTGAACTTGTAATCATAAAAAAGACAATATTTTTCCTTTCTGTCTAAGAATTACATGTAGCACAGAACACACTCTAAAGGTAGTAAATTTTAGCACATGGTTTCACAAATTTGTGAAGGGAATAATTATTTCTTTTCACTTGAAGAATTAATTGGACTAATTCTTAGTGCTTCAATGCACATATCTTTGTCTCCACCCTTTTGTGGTAGTGGCAGAAGCTTCATTCATCCATTCGTTCATTGGGACAAATTTCATATTCCACATAATGTCTGTTTTTTATATGTGAAACAATTGTCAATCTGTTCATATTGCCATAAAGGACAATTTATACTCTTATGGGTTATTATGATTCACATTTGGATATAAGGCTGTGCTCTTAATGTTGTCAGTTTCTATGTAATGATATACTACAACAATTACAATTGACAAAAATACATATTTTGGTTTTTCTTTTATGCTTGCCTGACTGCCTCTGGTACTCATTGCGTGTTCATTGGTTGAAATTTCATCATGAAAAAAAAAAAGAATATTTTTTCACCCTTCAAGAATTTCACTCTTTCTTTTTACTCATTTTCACTCTATTGATGGATATTCATGCTATCATGAGATGTTGGTGTAAATATCATAGCAATTCTCATAGAAAAGGTGAATAATTTAATTAGGAAATGAGGAACTTAATTGAAGGGGAATTTTCTTGTTTCATATTTTTACTTTGATAATTTTACAAGTAAAGAGGGGACACGTTTATTGTGTTACGAAGGGTTACTTTTCAATTACCAAACAAACTTCATCTATTTTGTAAATATTTTAAAACCATTGCAATAATATCATTATAAATATAAAAGTTACAATACTAGGAGTATTAGAACATTCCAAACATCCTATAATAATTTAAAATTTAGTAAAACTTCATGCATTAATTAATAATTAATTTCTTATAAAATGGATTATTGAAATTTTTTGGTGTGCACATCCTCTTTGTCTTCCTCCTTCACCGTCGCCGGCCTCCACCCCGCCGTGGCACCGGCCCCTCCTCCACCGCCTTCTTTGAGCTCATAGTGTGTGGGGACCGACTCTTTTTCCAAAAACAAAATTAGGTTTAATAGTAAAACACAAATCACCATTGTGCCTCTTTCGCCATAATTTCGGTCCTTTTTTCGAGGTAATAATTTCGGTTTCCTTCCTCCCATAACTGATTCTAATGAACACCTATGCTTAACTTTCACTACCTCAACTTTCTGTTAATAAAAAGAAAAGAAAAGAAAAGAAAAAAAGAAAGAGGGGTAGAGTACAAATGATAAGTTTTGTAGGTATATTAAATATATAGAAAGTTTGGTGAAAGCGAAGGAGGTAGAAGAGTAGTGTGAGGATGAAGAGAGCGACCCTTTTCCTTTCTCCTTTCATTATCCTCTCTCCCTCTCTCTCTGCCTTGTCTCATCCCCAACACTGTCCCTTCCTCTAAGATTCCAATTTCCAGCACCAAGATCAAGATCAATTCACCGGAAAGTGATGTTTCCAACCCTCATCTTAAGGTACTACTTCAAATTTATTTTAATTTCTCTTAATTCACAACTTAAAATAAGTAGTCTTCTCTTGTTTTCTTGTTAGAGATCAAAGAGTATGAAAAAATAGGGGTTGTTGGAAACAAACCTAAAAAAAATAAATCAAATCATTCAATCAAAGAGGATTTCGTTTATCCACAAATTCATGTCACAAAGCTTCCAACAAAGCGTCTACACCTTCCCGAATGCAGCCGCGAGCGAGTGGGTGTTAAGAGAGCAAGGCGGCTTCGATGCCCCGCCGCCGCCGCCGTTCGACGCCGGAGGTATGCTCACGGAGATCATAAACCGGCGCCACGGCGATCAGATCCAGAAACAGCAGCTCGATAACGAGGTGAGTGTTGACAAATTTTTCACTATAATTTCATGCAACTAAATCAATCACAGCTCTTGAATTTCCTTTTTTGAAGCAGCTCTCTTTCATGAATCATCCACAAGCTGCTAAAGCCGCGGCGGCGGCTTCATCTACTCTGGAAGGGTTTCACTTAATTAGCCCTATTAATCCCCCTTCCGACATGCCGCCGCCGCCTCAGATGAGCTGGATCCCGAGCAGCAGCGGCGGCCGGGGACACGAGGCGGCGGCGAGGGTGCTGGAGGGGCAAGGCCTTTCTCTATCTCTCTCCTCTCTAGAAGGCAACAAATTTGAGAAAATGAATGTGGGAAACGGCGAATTATACTTCCATGGAAGCAATCCATATGTGATTGGAGATGTCGCGACAAATCCGATGCTGTTTGGGTCGCCGAGGTTGGCGTCGGAGCACGAAAACCAGAATCTTCACTTTGGCTATGTTGAATCTACAAGAAGCACGAATTGTGTGAGGAATTCGCGGTATTTGAAGGCGGCACAGGAATTGCTAATGGAATTTTGCTGTGTGGGAAGAGGGAATAATCAAATTGTGAAGAAACAAGATAGAAACCCTAATTCAGACAACGGTGGCGGTTTGTCTTCTTCAAAGGACCACTACACCTTATCCCCTTCTGAGAGAACTGAATACCAGAGAAGAAAATTCAGGCTTCTCTCCATGCTTGATGAGGTTAATTAAATTTTCTTCCTTACAGCTACCTAATCAATGATTGAAGTAGGAAAATTAATTTGAATATTTCATACTATACTGAATAATTGACACTATTATATGATAAAATTAAATAATTTTTGTAAAGTGGTGGAGTGCAGTTGGGGGTACATGTCTAATGAAGAACGACATGCCTCCATTACAGGTTATAAAAATTTTAATTGCAGAATTATTTTAATATATCTTGAGAAGGGGACCATGGCATCTTTTTAATCCTGAATTTGTAAAATAATACCTAGTGCTGTTGGTTTAATCTGACTTTTTCTTAAAAGGAGTAAAAAGACATTCATTCTCCAAGTGATTATGCTCCTGTACGTTTTTTTGAAATCACACACGCACACACACATATACATACATTTATTAAAATATATAAAATTAATAATTTACACTGAATCATTTGTGTTTTTCTCCTGATCACATGCAATCAATCAATGCCATAATAATAAAGCCATTGTCACAACTTTATTTAGACATTCCTTGTGCCGGAAAAGCTTCACACATACATAATAAAATTGTTAATTTTGGAGGGCAGGTGGAGGGGAGGTACATGAGGTACTGCGAGCAGATGCAGGCGGTGGTGAACTCGTTCGACGCGGTGATGGGGCAAGGGGCGGCGGCGCCGTACACGGGGCTGGCGAGGGTGGCGATGTCGCAGCATTTCCGGAGCATGAAGGACGCGGTGGCGCGGGAGATGAAGGCGTGCTGCGAGGCGCTGGGGGAGAAGGAGGTGCAAGGGGGGATCACCAAGGGGGAGACGCCGCGGCTCAAAGTGGTGGAGCAGAAATACCGGCAGCACAAGGCGCTGCAGCATATGGGGATCATGGATCCCGAGTCGTGGCGGCCCCAGCGAGGCCTGCCGGAGCGCTCTGTCACCATCTTGAGGGCCTGGCTCTTCGAGCATTTCCTCCATCCGTATGTCTTTCTCTCTCTCTCTCTCTTTCACTCTTACACGCATTAATGTGTGTAAACTGCAATCTTGATAACTTTGCTGTTTTGAATCTGTGAATTTTTTTTCTCCTCAAATTAAAGCATGTGAAATAATTAAATTCATAACTCAAGTGGGACTTAATTGTACTTATGTAGTAAGTATTATGAATACTATACTGAAATTCATAACTCAATTGCAGCTCGAAAAACTTACTCAACTAAAATTCAAGGACGTAAATGGAAGAATTCATAAAGAACAAAAGATTAAGATGTTGTCGATTCACAAATATGTCCTCAACTTAAGGGATGCATTTTTTCCCTTAAATTTTGGTTATGTTTTAAATTTTCTGAAGCAAATAGTCGTGTCTCCAATTTTGTGTCATTTGTATGAAGATTTTGTAGTAGTCACTATACTAATGTATATCTCTAAATTGGTATATACACTACAAAAATTTACAAAAGATACAAAAAAAAGACACGATTACTTGAATTGAAACTTCTTGAAAAAATACCGCAATTTAGGATGTGCAACCAATCTTTTGTTTTTCTAGGAAGTTTATTTGCGTCCATTAATTTCAGTCGAGCCATGTTTTTGAAGTATTGGTATTTTATTTAGAAACACAAAGTACTGTCCTTAATTAATTGCATTAAGAAATATCCTTAGCAGATAACTCATTCGATGTCTAATAATTACATCAAAAATTGTAATACCATTTTTAAAAGAAAAATTATGATTTGAAATGGAAATAAACATAGGTCATTATAGTAACACACTTTTCCTTTAATTAATTAATTAATACAGTGGATGAGATGAGTGGTTTCATTGAGGAGAATGTGGAGTGGGACACGTGGTGATTTGTTTTTGTTTGATGATAAAATTATTTTGTTAGCTAAGATAGTTTAATATTGTCTCAGCTATCCAAGTGAAGCAGACAAACATTTGCTGTCGCGACAGACAGGTTTATCAAAAAATCAGGTACTAGCTCATTATATCTTCTGTATATCAAAATCGCTGTGTCATCTGTGGTGAAAGGGATATCTCATGTCTAACTTCGTTTTGCGTGCATATTTGTGATCTATCTTGGATCCCAACTTCAAACTGCACATTCATTTAAGATTTAATAATTGATATAGAGTGTCTGACACACTAATTTCAAGTGCAAAAGTAATAGATTGTGTATGGAATTGAACAAAGATAGCATCTCATAATTAGATTGCAATTTTGCTCAACTAAAGTACTATCTTGTTATCTGAGTATATTGGTTAGATCTTCTTTGAAATACATGAGTAACATGAGGTATCATATTCTACAGTTTTAATCTGGAGTAATGAATTACTGCTATTTGCACTAATATTTATCTGTACAATGTTGAAATTTTTCTTGATTTATGACCTCATTTTTAATTTATTTTCGATTATAGTAATGATCTTTGCAAATTGCATGTCTGAGCCTGACTCTAGAATCACCCATAAATTTGAGGCATAAATAAAAGAAGACAAGAGTAGGTCATAAACTGCTATTAGCCCTTCTTCCTAGTATTACTAGTATAGAATAATGTTTTCAATATTATGATATATTGGTCTTATAAATGCTTTTGAGAAATTCAAATATCATTCCAATACTTTTACATTTTTTGGCTAGTTTTTTATAATATTATTAATTCTTTCAACCCTATTTATAGTTCATAGTACAATTTATACGCTTTATTAAAAAAAGGTGTGCAGTTTTTGGTTTTCATGTGGTAGACTTTTTCCCCAATTGTAAGAGTTTCTTTATTTGAAATTTGTACTATAAAATTTATTTTTTGTTTGAGTTTTATAGAAAGAATTGATCTTTCTCCTAATTAATAACTCGAATAAACTATATTCTTATGAAAGATTTTATTTACTAGGAGTAACATAATACTCCAATAAACTGATTCATTGGAGTAAATGGATATTGATATTTTTTCAAAAGTGAAAAATACTATGCGATCCTGAATGATTGATAAGAAATATCATGGGAAGGGAATAAATGACTAATTTCAGGGTCATAGGAATCGGTGTATTTAATTGGGATTGGTGATATTTCTGATGGTCGAGGACCCAAGTCACCACAGGAATAATGATTGATTGTTTTTATATTGAAAGAACGATGAATTCTAATTAAAAAAAAAAAAATTAAGTTTATAGTATCTATTAGATTGAGTACATATTAGGTGATTTTGAGATTCTTTTGCTCTCTGAATTACAAGAAAAAAATTAGAGCAATGTAAACGATATTCATGTCAACACTAACCCTTTTGGGGTTGGTGGATAAATTATTGTTTATATTTTTTGTTTCATGATTTATATTTTGAGTAATTGTAGAAGATATTAATCCATGTAATATGAGATTTTTCAAAATTGTCGTAGTAGTAACATTTTATGCGTTTAGTCCTTGTATATATGTTGTGAATTTTGATCAATATATTACAATTATATTAGTTGCCTTAGTGAAAGGATCAACGCTGCCAAACATATATGAAATGTTTTTCACCATGCCTGTAAGTTTTTATTTCTGGATTTTCAGTCTGTCACATTTAGAAGTTGAAAATAAAAAGAAAAAAGGACATTTGGCATTTGCAGACTTTTCTCTAGTGATCATTTGCATCATTGCATGAAGCCATTTGTTTTTGTGCATTAAATTTCGACCAAACATACTCAGTGTTGCAGAAAATTAATTACTATGTCTATGTCTTTTCTCTCTCTCCCCCTCTCTATCTCCTTCACAGGTATCAAATTGGTTTATAAATGCTAGGGTTCGACTTTGGAAGCCCATGGTTGAAGAAATGTACCAACAAGAATTCCAAGAAGCTTCAGCTGCAGATAAAGATAAGGATGACCAACCCACTTCCGAAACCGACGCCCCGAAAACGGACCCTTCAGAAACCCGGCAGCCGGCGGAAGATATGATGGTGCCGACCGAGTATCGGTGTTTCATGGAGAATCCTGAGATGGGGTTGGAGTCGGAGTTCAGCGGTGGGAGTGGGGGACGCAGGCGGCCGGAGAAGTTTCGCTTACGTTGGGACTCCGGCGGTCGGAAAATGTGCCGATTAATATGAGCCATCTCTCAGTTAGGGACTTTGAAGCTTATTAATTATTGAGTTATTGAAAAGCATATATCGGCATTTTATTATTATTATTATTATTACTCTATGTCACATTATTGTTTCTATCAAAAGTACAAAGTGCGTGTAATAAGTAGTAATGTAATTGTATAGATCCAGTACGTTAGATGAAATGATTTTGCCTATTATATACTCCCTCCATTGTTTAAATGATGATGTAATTAATTGCCAGCTGCACATATTCTATAAATTCTAAGCTATAATCTGGATTATTAGATTTCTAAATTTGATGTTGATAAAAAAAATTGACAATACAACGTCGATATTGAAATTTTTTTGACTTTTTTGTTATCTGTTGAAATCAAATCTGAAATCTAATTATTCAGATTTAGTTTGAAAATTTATAGTAAAAGAAAATACAGTAAAAATACAGTATCTACTAAGTAACAATAATAAATGTTAAACAAAATACTATATTATAATTTAGAGTAAACTTCATAGGTAGAATATGAAAAATAAGATTTGCACATTTTGAATTTCTGAAGTTAAAAAAATTAGGTTTGTAAGATGATTGAAAAAATTACATAAGATGGCTTCACTGACCATTTTTGGCTTTTTGCTTCTAGACGCTCATTCTGAAGAAGCACACCATAATAATAATATAATAACATCTGAATCATCTAGATTCTATTTTAATCTCAGAAATCTTTAAAAAGTTATAAATAGTCTTTTTATTTTCTTAAAAATGGTGTGTTTAGGGGGAAATACCCCTTTTTATTTAACTTAGTAGCACCTCAAGAGCATCTTAAAGTAAAAGGGAATAAGGGATAGACAAATAACCATAGAGAGAGCTGAGCATCTTTTAACAAAAGGGATAGACAAATAACCATACAGATATAATAAAACATAAATTCTAAATATTGTACAAATTTCAAATTGAATCGTTAAAAAATGTTAAGATGCAAAATAACAACAATACAATGTCAACCAGTCGGCCGGATGTTGTGTTGACATTTTTGTCTTTGTATTTTGTCATTTTTGATTTTTTTCTAATTGCCAAATCATAATTTAAATTAATATAATATTTGGATTTGCATTTTATCACTACCCAATAATCATATTTATATTTATTAATAAAAACTCATCATGGCATTTGTCATTGTCAAGGTATTTCACCTTCTTCAATTTGAATATTCTCTCTCTTTTTCCATAAAAATATAAATATGTAATTATTTTTGTTTATCATATTCAATTTACTTTCTTCCCTTAATTTTCATTCTTTAAAAAAAAAAATTTATCTTTTTAAAAATAAATGAAATATGCATTCTTAATTTACTCCCCTTAAAGCATCATTATTATAAGGGGAAAAAGATAAATTAAAACATATATACAAAAAAAATTATATATATACAAAATAATTACCATATTTACCTTTTTTGTTGAGATAATGTAAAAATGGAAGAATTTGTAATATCTTCTCAAATATTTTTGTTAGAGCAAAATATTTTATGAAAAGAAGTATACATGGTAGTTATTTCTATTTACCTTTTTATTTACTTTTTTTACCTTTTCATTTACTTCCTTCCTCGAAGATCCTTTAAATTTCACAAATATTGCAATCAATATATTTTGTTTGTGTGCTTATTATCTACATTGGGGTATATTTATTACTACTATAAAAAAATAGGAGTATCACAAATAGGGATGCAATGTGTCCGCAATCGTGATCATCGAATATCCGCTAAATTTCTAGGGTTAGGATTGAAAATTTCAGCCGATAAAATTACCATAGGGTACCCGATTAACCCACAATCGGGGCCTGAACCGAAAACCCGATGGGTGGCCCGAGACCCCCTAAAATTTTTCTCGTCTATTTGTTTGCCTTTTAATTCGACACTTCATTGATTATTTTATAATATAGATTACTAAAAAAATAACTTTCAATTTTTTATATATTAATATATATTAAATTTTTATTAATATAATAATAGATATATAAATTAGAAACTTCAGATTCACTAAAAAATATGTTTAAATTTCCAAAACATGCTTTATAATTTCTTGATATTTATGTTTTATTTTGCATAAATCTCAAATATTAGTTTTTTATCATGTTTATGTTTGAGTTTAAGTATTATCTCAAATTTATCATAGTTAAATATTTCACATTTTATAAATATAACTAATTTTCACCATTATTTATTGGATTAATCGCAGTTAATTTTATCGGTAGTAATTCGATTAACCGTTGGTAGCCGAAACCCGACTTTTAGAGTTAGATTGAACTTTTATAACAAGAAATACAACCCGATTGACCCGCAACCCAAATAGAGTTGACCCGAAACCCGATGGACTGGCCCGATTGACATACTTAATTACAAACATACTCCAATGAATATTACAAAATATGGTAGTCCATCTGTTAACCCATTGGAGTAAACAAAATCTACGAAAAGCCCAGCAGCATTAAACTGAATCCGGCCCAATGTAAAAGTTAAATATTTATACAATATATAAAAGGAGAGTTTTGGGAGGTTTTGAATAATTATTTTATGCTAGGAATGTAAATACAATTAATATAAAATTTAGAAATTAATTCTAATAAATATATAATCCTACTTAGTTGGTTATGCCATGTTTTTTTTTATTAGTGGAGATTACGGAGGTTTTGAATAATTATTTTATGCTAGGGATGTAAATACAATTAATATAAAATCTAAAAATTAATTCTAATAAATATATAATCCTACTTAGTTGGTTATGCCATATTTCTTTTATTAGTGGAGATTAAGTCTACGGAATGAGTGGGAGGTTAGCAAACATATTAGTTTGGCCTGAGTTGGATAAATTGATGGGAAATTATTGCACACGTTAATTTTTTTTATGTCAAGTTAGTAGTTGCTCAATTTAGATTAACCACTAAATAAAACGGATTTTTTTAGAGTAATACGATGCTCAACATCCTCGGGTATATTAGAGCATCCGCAATGGTGCTAGGTGACGGTTAGCCGATTTGTCGCGGGCCCCATCGGTGCCGAACCATTCAACATGGCGAAATCGGCGGCGCGCGTGGGTGCCCATCCGCTTGGCAACTTGGGGTTAGCCGATCTGCGCCATTGTAGCGGATCGCTGCAGATCGCGCCGATTTTTTTTTTTTATTCTTTTTTTTTTAAATTTTTTTTAATTCTTTTTTTAAAAAAAATTTAATTTTTTTTTTAAAATTTTTAAAAACTATATAAAGCGATTTTTCTTCTCAAATTTCACAAGGACTCTAGCGATGGAAACAACAACTAGCCCAATACAAAATTAAGACCAAAAAAACATGTCATACCGCGGGGCCCCGTTTGGGTAGGGAAACTAAGCATTCAAGGTGGCTCGTGTGTGGAAGCTCGGATTTTTTTTATTATGTTATTTTTATGATTTTTTGTTAATTTACTTTTTTTTTTATTTAAATAAAATTAATAAATTTTCCATACAGTGTCGTAAATTTAATTCGTATTTTAATCGTAATTTTAATTCGTAAATGTAGTATATTTTGAATTATTTTTATCGGGGCCCAAATCCCATGTTGCAGTGGATTTTTTAGTGTTCTTTGACGTGGCGGGGAGAGAATGGGTCGCATGGCTTGCTTATGTTTTCTTTTAAAAAAAATTATCGTAATTTGATTGATTTTTCTTCTAAATAATTTTGCATCGGATTGGTAAAGGGTAAATGTTGATGTAAAAGAAAACTACACCTCCACACGATCGTTTTTGCATCTTTGAAGTTTGACATATCAAGCAATCGTGGCTATTCTTCTTCCCCCTTGTTTTTCTCAAGTTTAACTATGGGGTACTTCTACTTTTTCTAATTAATATTCTTTTTTTTAATTTGATAGTATATAATTACAATTATATTTATATTTGATTTAGTGAAATTAACAGTTGAGTTTTGGGTTTCTTCTTATTGGCTTCTTTTGGTTACATTAAATCATTTTCTATATATATATATATATATATGTATATATATATTCTCAAAAGACATTTACCCCCTCTCATTCCTATTAAATAAATACTTTTTTTTCCCGTTTTTCCCAATTTATGTTAATTTGTAATTATAACTTTTCCTTTTGATTTGAATGGCTAGGGGAAACCTCCACAAAATTATGTGGTGTGTTTTTTGATTTTGTATTTTCATGGGGGTTATAATTTATCTTTCTTTTTACGGGTGACGTTTTTTCTATGATTATTAATTTTGGATTGCAAATTGATTTTTTTTTTTATTTTATTGTAGTTTTAGGTGAGGGAAACGATTTACCTACGAGTTATGTTGAAGAGTGACAAATTGTGAAGAATTGAAGGTTTTAGTTTATAAAGATTTTATTTAAATTTTAAAGTTAATGTAGTGTATAAAGAAGTTTAAAAATGATGAGTAATTATTCATTGTATTTAATTTTTTATTATGATAGATTTTTATCTTCCTACTACATGATTTATTGTTTAAACATTATATTATGTGATTTGTTTCAAATTTATTATGCTTCAATGTTGATTGTATAGATTTTTTATTCTCGTATAACTATAATTGTTACTCATATTATTCATTGTTAATATTGATTCTAATTTGTTTAATTAATTTAAAATTGAAAATTAATATTTAAAATATACTCCTCCGCTCTATAGAATGAGGTATTTCTTTCTAACGCAGAGATTAAGAAAATTGTGTTGGGAGTTAAGGAAATGAATAGTAAAGTCGGAAAATGAAAAAGGTGAGAGATGAAGAGAGAATAAAGTAAGAGAAAGTAAAGAGGTGTAAAAATGTGTTTACTTTTATTAAAAAGAAAATGACTCTATTACAAAAGAATAAAACGCATCAAACGATAAAACGACTCTATTATTATGAATTGATGAAAGATTAATCTAGTACAAGACATGCTTGATGGAGTACTATTTTGGAGTAATAGTCGAGTACTAAAATTAACAGAAAAAAATAAATAAATTCAGTCGCAGTCGCAGCCATCTCTCTCGACTCCCACTCGCACTCTAACGAGATTCAACAATTTCTCAATTCCTCTCTCTGTAATTCTTCTTCTCAAATTTCCGGTGAAACTCTCCAATCTACACCCACCACCGCCGCCCGTTTCCTCCTCATTCTCGGCCCAACGATCATCACTCGCGCAAGCACGACTGCTCCTCGCCGCTGCCTCCGTGGCTTCTTCTCTTCTCAGCCTCAACTCAAGAACAGCGAAACCCTAACTCATAAGTTTATAAAACTCGTCAATCGGCAATGTCGACCAACGGCGTCCCAATATATGTCTCCGACGACGACCCCGAAGACCCCTTGAGACGTATGCGGCCTAGGTCCGCCGGAAGCGCAAGAAGCCCGGCGTTAGGAGCTGGTCTGATTTCACCCGAAGCGTCGTCAAGTGCTTGCCGCTGCTGTGTTTCCTCATCTTTGTCTGCGTCTGGATTTACGAGCTCATCAAAATCGGCGATGGAGCGATCCCAAGTCCGCCACCGGTCAGGAAATCGGATCACGCCGCTACTCAGGGTAGTAAAGAGAAGCCGTTGGGGAATTTGAACAAACTTGATCCTACATAGGGTTGTTGGGGGCGTAAGAGAGCGTAAGTCGTACTATATCCTAATTTCTGTTTTTGCTGCAACTTGTCTCCTCCTTCTGCGATCCATTGATGCAAATTGTGCTCCGTGGTTTATGCTGTGTGTGTTTTGTCATAGTTATTGAGGCGTAGTGATTGCTTTCCATGCTTGCAATGGACACTTAAGTGATGTCTAGCTACATTGTCGAAGTTAGGAAACTTTTCTATAGCACTATCCAGTTTTGTGAGTTATTTGCACTTAGGTTTGGAATTTAGAGTTATGTACCTGAATTACATGATATGAAGATTTGGATTGGAATTATACTGATATGAAGCACTGGGAACAGAAATGTTCTCTTTTATGTCTAACTGACATTTATTGTACTAGTGGAAGAAGCAATTTGGATGAAACTATTGATAGTGTGCAAGTGTCTTATTTGGGTTCCCAAGGGAACGTTTACTCTGAGTGACAGAATAGATTGATAAAACAGAGGATTGAGTATTTTGAAGGATAAGGGTCAAGGTCATTGGTCTATAACCGGACCCGATGAAAAAAATGGGATCAATTGTTGTGGACTTGTTGAGAATGATTCGGATCTAGTTCATGTACTATTAGAAGTAGAAGGCACTCAAACAAGCTCAAATTTAATTGACCGTCAAAGTAAACTGTGGATTAACTTGGATTAATTGTAACGACAATTACAAGCTTGTTTGTTAATCCTATGACTCTCTTTTCTGAATTATGTCAGGATGTTTGAAGCTTCTACCTCCTGGAGAACTTGAGCTTCTGAAATTTCCCAATTCTATGGACTCTAGAAGTCCACTAAAAGAGTTGGCATATGCCACGGAGACCAATGGAGCCAGTAAAGAAGGGACGTTTAACTTATCCATGGTATATTTGGAGGGTTCAAGATTTAATTTATTCTCAGGAAACCCAACACTTGAACAGAGAGACCAAGAGTTTAAGGTAATGCGTTCTATCTTGCCCCTCTGTTTTTAAACAAACTGAATGTCAACTTATGGCATTCTTTTGTACTCTAGAAGAGGACTGATGTGCATCTTAAGTTGGTGAGACATTCAGATTTATGGTCCATGGCTCCATGCTTTGGTACCTCTATGGAATATATATCTATCAGATCTAGTCTCATTTTGGTGCAATTAGTTTATCACAAATCTTACCATATGATAGGTGACTGAAAAGGCTAAGGCCCACTGTGGGTTCTACAGTGAAATTGGAGGATTTAGGATTTCTGATGAAGACAAAAGTTACATGAAGACTTGCGAAGTGGTGGTTTCTACCTGTGCATTTGGTGGTGGAGATGATCTTTATCAACCTATAGGAATGTCTGAAACTTCACTTCAGAAGGTTTTCATCTTATATACAGAAACGTAAATGGAGATTGTATGATATTGATTCACACGTATGAGTGTGGTCATGATTAATTTTTAACATAAATGGATTCAGGTTTGCTATGTGGCTTTCTGGGATGAAATTACTCTGGCAACACAAGAAGCACAGGGGAACAAAATTGATGAAAGACATTTCATTGGGAAGTGGCGTGTCATAATTGTTAGAGACTTACCCTTCAGAGACCAAAGATTAAATGGAAAAGTACCCAAGGTATGAAACTCTAAAATTCCTTTTGCTTTATGCAAGTCATTATTGTATCATACCAGGTATAACTAGTTTATCGACAACTTGTCCACAACTGAAACATAATTGTTTTTTTCTCCTGTCTGTATCCAAAGCTTCGCTTTGGTTTAGGCTTAACTATCAGTGACATTAGTGTCCTCCTGCTGACATCTTGAATGCTCAGTAATGATAGAATGGAAAAAGATTAGAGTCTTGTGGTTAATTTCTAATGAAGGTTATGTTGGGGGAGAAATATGTCCTGTAATAAATATTTCATATAAATAGAGAAGCCAAGAATATCTTGGGCTTATTCTGCAATTTTTGAATGCATTTTTTCTTTTCTGCGCTGTTTTCAAGAGCATTTTGTCCACAAGTGCGGAAGTAAAACTAAATTTCCCCTGTATAGGCCAGTCACATGCAGATAGGATATCCATCTCCACCTCCACCATGGTGGAGTGCAATGAACAAAGGAAAAAACCTGGAAAAAATATCTAAGATTGTCATGTTATTTCTTAAGTTTAAAAGAAAAATGCCTCCTTTTTTATTGTACATGGGTAATTGCATCAATAATTCTAGCACGAGTAATTCTTCTCTGTGGAATACAGTGTTATTTTGAGGGGAATTGCGCCTAGTACAGACTTTCACATGATTCTGGTTTTCACAAGAACAATAAATTCCACGTACAAATACATGAACTTTCTCTCTTTTTTCTCATTTTTTACAAGTGGACATTTTCAGCGAGATATAAGCCAAAGTGAAGGCTGGAATGACACGATGAACGAAACGTTTTACTCATAGTCAAATTACGTCATTTGGCACCGCTGGCTGTTTAATTTAATCCATGCAGGCATTCCGGCCTCCACCTCAGCATAGATCTTGTTGAAATGTGAAAAATGATTAAAATTGAAATTACGAGTATTTATAGGTTGATTTACAGTTTATGTGCAAAACCATAATTGTGTGATAGTTCGTGTATTTTGGCGCAATTGCCCCTATATTTTATTTACATGTTGCTGTTTATATTTTAGATTGGTGGACATTTATACTAACTCTTTTGTGAATTATTATCTCTTTATCCAGATGCTTGCCCATCGTCTTTTCCCAAATGCTAGATATTCCATTTGGGTTGATTCCAAGTCCCAGTTCCGGAGAGACCCTTTGGGTGTGTTGGAAGCCTTACTTTGGCGTTCAAATCATGAACTTGCAATTTCAGAACATGGTGCCCGTAGTAGTGTGTATGATGAGGCAAAGGCTGTTGTCCATAAAAATAAGGCGACCCCAGCGGAGGTGGAGGTCCAGTTGGCACAGTATCGCCGTGATGGTCTTCCTGAAGATAAGAGGTTCAATGGGAAGAAAGGTATTGTGTTTCTGGCTCGCATCTATTCCATCACCATACTAGATAGGGTTAAGAGTTTTCAGAACATGATGAGTGGACTTTGCTACTAAGACTCTTACTAATATTATCTACTTACAATAGCTTCAAAAAAATGTTCTGTCTATTTATAAAATTAGCATTTTGTGGATGAAAATCATCATATATCTTTCAAAAGCATAATTGTTTCTGGAAGAGGTAGTGTAATCGTTTCATGTTATGGTGTTTTTCCTGTTGAAGGAGTAATCTTTGGGTTGTCTTGTTATATCATTTGTTGGCTTTAGCTCTTGGCAACATATTTTGTTAAGACAGTAAGTAGCATCTTATTTCTGAATACAGTATGGATAATTTTACGATTCTGTGTGCAGCACTAGCAGAGGCTTCAATAATCGTGAGGGAGCACACTCCAGTGACAAACTTGTTCATGTGTCTTTGGTTCAATGAAGTCGTCCGCTTCACTTCACGTGATCAACTAAGTTTCCCCTATGTCCTTTGGCGACTCAAGGGTTTAACGCGCATCAATATGTTCCCTGTCTGCACCAGAAAGGATCTTGTAAATAGTATGGGTCACATACGCAAGGCAAAGCCCCTCACAAGCTAATACTCTCTGTTCGTTGCCATAAGCAAGGGGTCTAATTTAGCAGATTGGACATCCTCCAGCTTCGGCACATGTATCAGCAAAGAGATCACGTAAGCAGGATACATTTTTGTATTCTTTTCATTTTTTCTTTTTGGACTTCAATACCAACCTTGTATTGATTTTTCACAATTATGGGATTTGGGGGGTGTTGGAGATATGTTTTTGTAAATTTGATTCTTAGGTTATTCATTCCAAACCATTTGACCTTCCGTTAAATTTTATTTTTTCCCTTTGATTGTCCAGCTTGTATTATATTCATGAGTGAAGTACCTGATTTTTCAGTTTAGTACTAGTAAATAGCCTGTGATCTCTTTTTATACTCCCTCCATTATAGAAGATGATTCACTGTTTTTTATTGTTTTGGATTCACTTTCTTTTTTATTGTTTTATCTAATTCAAGATGACTATTACTAAAAATGGAAACACTTTTATATTACTTTATTCTTTCTTTTACTTTATTCTATTCATTGAACAAACAAAAATGAATATTTTGATACCTGAAAATCACATTTTTTGTATCTGATGCTGATTTTTGCTCCAAAATGTCCTCTAAAAAATATTTTCATACGTTTGCTATGGAGGATATTTTTGGACTTGCACAAAAAATTGACCTAAAATGATAGTACTATCTTCATTCTTTCTTCTTCTTTCCCTAATTCTTTTCTCGGTCTCTTCCAATTATAACGTACTATGACATATACTCTCCGTCAGATAATTCGACCCGTATTCCCTTTCGGTAGTCCCATATAATTTGTCATTTCACTTTTAATATTTTTGGTAGTGGACCTCATATTCCACTAACTCATTCCTCTAACATTTTATTATAAAACTAATATTTTAAAAGTAGGACCCATATCCACCAACTTTTTCAACTCACTTTCCATTAGATTTCTTAAAACTCGATCGGTCAAAGTGTCCCAAATTATCTGGATGGAGGAGTATATGTTTCAAAAACTATTGTTTACGACAATTGGAGCGGTTTGATTTATTTTTTATTTTTCATTTTTCATCCAATTAAATAGTTGGTCTACAAATCAACATATCTGAAATGTGATTTGTAAGAAGTACTCCTTCATCCCATTATAAGTGTGATGTATTTCCTTTTAGATTGCCCAACTAATACTCTATCTCTCTCTTACTTCATCCTCTAGCTTACTTGTTTTCACTCCAAAAACTTATGCCCAAAAGTTTTGACTCATATGAAGTGGGAAAGAGAGAATGTGATTCATAAGAATAATATTTTTTAAAAAAAATATAATTGTAAATAAATTCTCTAGTATGTATTGTTAGGATTGTAAATGTATAATGATTAAATATGATTTTATTAATTAATAATTATTAATTGAAAAAGTAGTATTATATGAAAAAATGACCTAAAATCGTCCGTAAATATTGGTAAAAAATACCACAAATATACAAATAAAACACTAAAAAAAGAAAAAGAAAGAGGAGAAAAAACAGAAACAAAAGAAAGAAAAATGAAATCCGTGTTTGGTAGTCCACAATTTCATTGAAATTTCCGAAACTACCCTCCAGTGCCAGAAATCACATGTGTGATACATAGAGTTATTATCTAAAATACTACTCCTACTACTATAAAAAAGACCATGGACTATTTTTGTGCAAAATTAAAAAACCATGTTCCATTTTCAAGTTCACTCTAAATTCATTAGTTTTACATTGAAGAAAGTTAAAAAGATGCACTTAATAATATGTTGTAAATATACAAACATCGAGATGTTATCGGTTGCGTAAACAAGCTTTGTTCTTTTTTGAATTTGGATAGACTAGTAACTATCAATGAGTTTGATTTTTTCGCTTAAACTCTAATATCCTCCAAACTTATGATTTTTCTTCTGAAATTGCATTCCCACCAATATTGTTATGTCGACAATCCTCATGAAAGAAAGAAATCCTTGCAAAGGTACTCAATATTACTTATATAAATATTTACATATTTATGAATATTAAAGTCCACAAAATTTTAATAAGTACAAATTTACGGCATAAACTCAGTTCTACTAAAATTGCAGTTTGTTAATAAATTGTTTATTTGGTCATGCAACTCTGTGACCATTCTTATCATTTTTATATCATTTTTTTTTATGAATTTTTACTAATTTTTAAAAAATATTATGATAAATAATTTTTATCCACATAAATAATTCATTATATGAGAAAAATTTATATCCTTTGAAATAATTGTTTTTTTGTTAAGACTCTACCGAGTTTGGGATCTATTTATATTAGTTGAGGGAGATGAGAAGGATTATTGTAGTATAATTTGTTATCTAGATCTCTCTACTTTTAGTAATCGAATGTTTCTAAATGAACTTCTAGAAAGTTTATTACAGTTGAATAGCTTCTAAACTTTTAATTATTTGATAAATAATAAAAAATTGTTCAAGTAAAAATGAATTAAGTTTGTACTCAGTAATAATCGTATGATTTTTTCTCAAATGTAAATAAGGAGACTATAGTGATGATGCTTTCTTACAGTAGCGCAGTTCTATTTTGACATTCATCTGACTTGAATTGTTGCTGGTTTCCTCCATCACCAGCTTTCCCCTTTGCCTCTTTACTGTAAACCCCAGCTTCCAACTCATTTCTCTCTCTTCAGAGCTGAGCAACAATGGCGAAGTCGAGCGCTGACGACGAGGAGCTCCGGAGAGCCTGCGCGGCGGCGATCGAGGGCACCGATCAGGAGATCCTCATGTCGATCAGAGTGGCCAAGAGCCGAGGGATCTGGGCCAAATCCGGAAAATTGGGGCGCAATCACATGGCCAAACCCCGAGTTCTCGCCATTTCGAGTATTGTTATTCGATTCGCTTCCACATATTCTTATTTCGCTTAATTTTTCTCGTTTTTGCGAGGATGATTAGTGTAGTACTCGATTTATGCCGCCTGCTTGAATTAGTGATTCTGATTAACTTGAGAATTGGTCGACAACTAGCGAGGATTTACTGGAACTTTGATGGAGAGTAATTACGTGTTGGATGTGCTTGTGGGTTAGTAAACAAGGCTTGGGTTAGCTTTGGCTGTCAACATTGGTAGCG